>NW_006408565.1:11348023-11350611 GCF_000296735.1 Chrysochloris asiatica | reverse complement strand
GATATATTTAGGTACTTTGTCAAAAATCAGTTGACTGTATGTGGATGGATTCATTTCTGGATTCTCGATTCTGTTCCGTCAGTCAATGCAGCTTTCATTATACCAGTACCAAGCTGTTTTGACCACTGTAGCTATGCAATAAATTTTGAAATCAGGGAGTGAGAGGTTTCCAACCTTATTCATCTTGTTAAGCAGTGCTTTGTTTATGCTGGGTCTCTTTCCTTTCCATATAAAGTTTGTAATTGCTTTTTCCATCTCTTTGAAGAGTATCGTTGGAATCTGGATTGGGATTGCATTATATGTGTGAATTGCTTTGGGCACTATTGACATTTTCACAATGTTGAGTCTTCCTATCCAGGAGCATGGTACAGTCTTCCATTTTTGTAGGTCTCTTTTGGGTTATTGTAGTAGTGTTTTGTAGTTTTATTTGTATCGGTCCTTTGTTTCTCTGGTTACATTTATTCCTAGATATTTTCATCCTTTGGGTGGCTATTGTAAATGGTTTTGCTTTCCTACTGTCCTTTTCAGTGCTGCTGTTATTGGTATAGAGGAATCCAACTGATTTTTGTATGTTGATCTTATATCCTGCCACTTTGCTGAATCTTCCAATGGAGTCTAGTAAGTAGCTTTTTGACTGAGTCTTTGGGGTTTTCTATGCATAGGATCATATTGTCTGCAAATAGAGAGAGTTTTACTTCATCTTTGCCAATTTGGATGCCTTTAATTTCCCTCTCTTGCCGTATAGCTCTTGCTAAGACTTCCAGCACAATATTGAATTGGAGTGGTGACAAAGGACATCCTTGTCTGGTTCCTGTTCACAGAGGCTTTCAGTTTCTCTCCATTAGAGTAATGTAGGCTGTTGGTATATATGCTTTTAATGATGTTGAAGAATTTCCCTTAAAATCCTGCTTTATTGAGTGTCTTTATCAGGAATGGATGTTGGGTTTTGTCAAATGCCTTTTCTGCATCAATCAATATGATCATGGGGTTCTTTTCTTTTTTCTTATTTATGTGGTGGATTATGTTTATTGTTTTTGTAATTTTTAACTATCCTTGCATCCCTGATATTAATCCCACTTGATCATGATGTATTATTTTTTTGATGTGCTGCTGGATTTTGTTGGCTAGGATTTTGTTGAGAATTTTTGCATCTATGCTCATGAGGGATATTGGTCTATAGTTTTCTTTCTCAGTGATGTCCTTCCCTGGTTTTGGTATGATGGTTATGCTTGCTTCATAAAATATATTAGGAAGTTTTCCATCCTCCTCTATATTCTGGTATAATTTGAGTAGAATTGGTGACAGCTCTTCCCTGAACGTTTTGTAGAACTCACCAGTGAAGCTGTCTGGGTCTGGACTTCTTTTGGTTGGGAGTTTTTTTGTTTTGTTCTTTAAGTTTTTATTGTGAATTATGTATTAGTTTACATGGGTGAACATTATCTTTACATTCATCCTATGGTACTTTGTTTCATTGCAATGATCACAATCCCCTGCATGCATCATCAAACACCCAAAGGGTACACCCCACACTCCTGCCTCCCAGCCGCCAGCACACAACCCCTCTCCTTCCCTGAGTCTAGAGTCCCCAGCCGCTCCTTCTGGGGACGTTTCCTCTGCCTCCATTCCTATTGTCACTGCCTCTCTGGACATGGTCTTGCACTTTGATTTTCTCCCTTGATGGTTCCTGGCATCACCCGCTCCTGGACTGCAAAATCAGCCACTCCCCTCCTTTTGTTACCAAACATTTACATTTATCTTTCTAACACTCACTGTCAGATCTGATAGCAATCATTCCCTATCAAACTACAGGAGTCCTTTCCCCCTCACCTTTTATCAACCCCATCCAGACACGTTGGAGACAATTCAGTGGAGGTGCTACCTTTCCCTGTATCCTCTAGAGCTGGTTTCCCTATTGAAAGATTGTAAGCCATCACTTCTTGCCTTTACAGTCCCCCCTTTTGGGTAGCCAATGTCTAAGATCCCCCTCTCTGTCGACCCTGTGTACCAAGGGGGTGGGAATGATCATCACTGTAGAGATTTGTCTGCTCCTTTGTCAATTTGCATCCACAAGCATAGGTAAAGTTCATCCAATTCCTGGTGTCTTGTTCTTTGCCAATTCCTTCAATGTACTTTGGACTTCTTCCCTGAGTATCATTGGCTCTTGTTCATATGATACCACTTGAAATGGTTGAACATGAACCATTTCCTTTTGGTACAATGACTCTGTGTATTCCTTCCATCTTTTCTTGATGTATTCTGCATTATTCAATAATTTTCCCAGAGAATCCTTCAATAATGAAAGTCGAGGCTTGAATTTTTTCTTCATTTCCCCCAGTTTGAGAAATGCTGACCATGTTCTTCCCTTTTGGCTTTCTAATTCCAAATCTTTGCATATCTTATTATAGTATTTGGTTTTATCTTCTCAAGCTGACCTTTGAAATTTTCTGTTCAGCACTTGGACCTCTTCAATTCTTCCATTGCTTTAGCTTCTCTATGCTGGAGAGCAAGTTTCAGAGTCTCCTCTGACATCCATTTTGACCTTTTCCTTCTTTCTTGTCTTCTTAATGACTTTTTGTTCTCTTCATGTA
>NW_006408565.1:11315962-11347398 GCF_000296735.1 Chrysochloris asiatica | reverse complement strand
TTGCATGTTTGATCTATTTCAGACTGAAGAAGTTGGTAGAATTCTTCTATTTCATCTTCACTGGCTTTAGTGGTTGGTGCATAAATTTGAATAAGAGATCTTCGAAGCAGCGAGATCTTTGAAGCAGCGAGATCTGGAGTCCTGGTGTGGTGCTACAGGTTAATGAGCCAGACTCCAATGCCATTTTAAAAGCAACAAATATAAAGGTATGTGTGGAGGATTGGAGGGTTTACAGCTAGGGAATTTGCAGGGAATCCAGAAATCCATTGTTTTCTGGTTCAAGACACTCAGCTGTTCCAGGAGCCACCATCTTGGGAGAGCATATCTTGATTGTATCAGGATTGATAGTATCAGGAGAGAACATCTTGACTGTGTCTTGATTATATCAGGATTGTATCAAGAATGACATAGAAATTTAAAGAGACAGTATCGACATAAAACCAAACGGCCACCACTCGTCTGTCTGTTGTGCTGTGGTGGTTTGAGTTGCTGTGATTCTGAGGGCTCTGCCACTGGTATTTTAAATAACCAGCAGGGTCACCAATGGTGGACAGGTTTCAGATGAGCTTCCAGACAAAGACAGACTAGGAAGAAAGAGTGACAAACTACTTCCGAATCGCTAGTCACTGAAAACTCTATGAATAGCAGAGAAACACTGTCAGATACAGGACTGGAGGGTGGGAAGACACTCAGAATGCGACTTGGGAAAAAAATGCCTCCTCAAAGTATAGTTGACCATGATGACGTGAATAGAGTTAAGCTCGGGGTAGAAAAGCGCACAGAACCTTCATTTGCTGATGGGCCACAAATCAAAATGAAGAGAAACAGCTGTAAACATCCATTGAAAATTGGAACATGGAATGTACGAAGTATGAATCTGGGAAAATTGGAAGTTGTCAAAAATGAAATGGAACGCATCAACATCGATATCTTAGGCATTAGTGAGCTGAAATGGACTGGTATTGGCCATTTTGAATCTGACAACCACATGGTTTATTATGTAGGGAATGACAAGTTGAAGAGGAATAGTGTTGCATTCTTCATCAAAAAGAACATATCCAGATCAGTCATGAGGTACAATGCAATGCTGTAAGTGATAGGATAATATCCATGCGCCTACAGGGAAGCCCAGTTAATACCACTATTATTCAAATTTATGCACCAACCACTAAAGCCAGTGAAGATGAAATAGAAGAATTCTACCAACTTCTTCAATCTGAATCCGACCCATAGCGACCCTGTATAGGGTTTCTGATGAGCATCTGGTGAGCTTGAACCACTGACCTTGCAGCTCAAACAGCTTTGCAGTCTGGCTCATTAACCCACAGGGCCACACCAGGACTCTGTGTAAGATTTCTGAAGTTATAAGCCTTTGCAGAGCAGAAAGTTCCACCTTTCTCCCATGCTAGTCACAGATAGAGTCACTACATAAAAATAAAAGTTCAATTCACCAGAGAAAGAGATAATATTAAAAAATATATTTTTTAAAAATTATTTTGGAGTGGTTTCTGACTCATGGAAACCCCATAACATATTGAAACCAAAAATGCCACAGAAAGAAATGGACAAATAGTGACATATTTTAACACACCTCTCTTAGTAATAAATAGATCAAGTACGCAAACTACAAAAGTTCAGTAAAGATAGGAAGATTTAACAATTAATAAGTTCTCTCCTATTCTAAAGGAGCTCTGTTGGCTCAGTAGCTAAGAGCTAGGCTACTGAAAAGTTGATGATTCAAACCCATCTAGTGTTTCCATTAAAGAAGGACTTGATGGTCTGCTTCCAGAGAGACTACAGCCAAGAAAGCCCTGTGGGGTGGTTCTGCTCTGTCACATGGGATCTCTATGAGTAGGGATAAATTCAAAGGCACATAATAACAACGTGTCAATAACACACGTGGTGGTGGTTATGTGCCGTGGAGTCGGTTCCGACCTATAGTGACCCTGTACAGAGTTTCTGAGGGTGTAAATCTTTATGGGAGCAGAAAGCTTCATCTGTCTCCCACGGAACCACTGGTAGTTTCAAACTGTTGACCTTGAGGTTCGCAGCCCAATTCATAACCACTATGCTACCAGAGCTCCTTACCACACTGTCATAATACTGTAAAATTAAATGGACCAACACTTACCACTGTCCTTGGCACACCACTACCATCGAGTCCATTCCAGGTCATGGTGTCCCTACAGGACAGACTAAAACTGCTCCGTAGGTTTATGAGACTGTAAATCTTCATGGATACAGACTGCCTTTCTCCAGAAGAGTGACTGGTAAGTTTCAACCACTAAGCTTTTGGTTAGGAGTGCCACACATACCCGCTGTGCCACAAGAGTCCCTTCCTTTGCACATTTTGTTAAGTGCCCTCCAATCAGTTCCTACTTATTAGGACCCTGCATAGGGTTTCTGAGGAGCAGCTGGTGGGTTTGAACTGCCAACATTGCTGTTAGCAATCCAGTGTTTATCCTATAGCGCCACACCAGAATTCCTCCTTTGTGCATTTTGTTGTTAAGTGCCAGAGTCAGTTTCTACTCATAGCTATCCAGTATAGGGTTTCCAAGGAACGGCTGGTGAGTTTGAATTATCTACCTGTGTTTCAAACCGACCTTGTAGTTCTGTGCTTATCTTACTGCATCACACCAGGACTCCACCTTTGTACATATTGTTGTTAAGTGCCTTCAAGTTGTTCCAACTCAACCCATATGGGGTTTCCAAGGAGCAATGGGTGGGTTTGAGCTGCTGACCTTTGTACATTGTTATTGTTATTAAATACCGTCGAGTAGGTTCTGATTCATAGGGACCCTGTATAGAGTTTCCAAGGAGTGACTGGTGAGCTTGAACTGCTGACAATTACAGTTCAAACATTGCAGTCCAGCGTATTAACTCACAACAACACACCGGATGATGCTTAATAAATATCACCCACAGCTGGTGTGGCACTAGATCTCAAGGTCGGTTTGAGCCACAAAGTCGGTGGTTCAAACTCATCTGCCTCTCCTTGGACACCCTATACAGGGTCGCTATGAGTTGGAAATGACTCGACAGCACTTAACAAGAAGAGCAGCAGCCAGCAGCTCAGTCTTGGTGTAGCACTATAGGATAAGCACTGGATTGCTAACCACAAAGTCTGTGCTTTAAGCCCACCAGCTGCTCCTTGTACACCCTATTGTTGTTGTTGTTAAGTGCTGTCGAGTCAGATCCTACCCAACAGCTACCCTGTATAGGGTTTCCAAGGAGCAGCTGGTGAGCTTGAACAGCCAACCTTGTGGTTCAAACCAACCTTGCAGTCCACAGCCCAACTTGGAAAACCCATACAGGGTCTCTATGAGTCAGAACTGACTAAACAGCACTGAACAACAACAAATAGTAACAGCTGCTGTCACACTTGCTATATGACTTTAGACATACCACATAACCTCTGAGTCTCTGTCACCTCCTCTGAAAAAATGGCCATAATAATAAACTACCTTTCCAAATTGCTTTGCAAACCAAATGAGAATAATAGATGTGAAGGTGTTTCATAAACACAGGGAACAATACAACTGAAGGAATAGCTGATATTACAAGTTAACTAGAATTCCAAAGCACCAAGTGTCAAGGTAAATAATCATTCCAGTGATAGCTAGATGGAACCGCGCTAAGGATGTCCAGGAGTTGCACAGCAATGCTTAACAGCGATGCGTCCTGCATGTGCCATAGTAACTCAAGCAATGAGAGGATAAAGCCTGCCCTCTGGTGGATAGAGCTTGTACTACCTTGCTCAAACAGTCTGTTTTTTGGTTGCTTTTGATCTGAGTATATCCTTACAATTCCATGGACTTCTTTCTGAACATATTGTAGGGCATAGTGGGAGACAGAAAATTTGGAAATAAAATTATCACTGTGGACTCACAGTGCTAAACTCATCTAATCTCAGAGTGTTTCTTGTTAGGGGCAGTTTCTCAAAGGGTAAGCAATTTACCATAGAGCTCAGAGTGAGTCATTGAAACAAGACCTGTACTGGGCTCCCACCTCCTGAAGACCAACTGTTTTTTTAAATCACTAGGTATAGCTAAGGGAGCCAACCTCCAGAGTCCCAAGAAGACAGTCGACTCAGGGTCTGGGTCCTTATGGTATAGTGCATGATTTGTTCTCCTGAGCAAGGCTCTGGAACTAGTAGGTTCTGTTTGTTTTAAGAATGCATGTTGAGATAGCCATTGAGGGCTAAAGCTGAGAATGAAGCATCCAGCTGATATGAAGTGAGGGAAGACGCACAAGAACACCCAAACTTGTAGATAGTACCCATTCGACGTAGCTTCAATGGCTAGAGGAAGACAATTATATATATATATATATATATATATATATATATATATAAAGGAAACAACTACAATTTGATGAACTTGACCTATACTTATAGATGCAGTAGCTCAAAATACCAACTGAGGGAGAAAGAGTCTTCATGTCAAGGATAAATCCGATCCCCTCTGTATACAGTGTTGATAGGGCGCAGGCAACTTAGACATTGGCTGCCTAAAATGGGGGGCTATAAAGGTGCAAAGTGACTGGCTTATAAGTTTTCAAGAGGGAGTTCAGATTCCAAGTGTGTGGAGGAAGGTAGAATCCCCACTGAATAGTATTCGTCTTGTCTAGACGAGTCTGGTGAAAAGAGATGGGGATAAGATTTTTATGATTCAATAGTGAGTAATTGTAATCATGATTAAATGTGATGGTCACAACTGTAAATGTAGAAGTTTTGTAACATAAAGAGGGGAGTAGTTAATCTTACAGTCCAGGAACAGAGGACCCTAGCACCATCAAGGGATAAGGGCATGAGCAGAATGTAGGACACTATCCAGAGAAGCAGTGACACCAGAGATGAAGAGACAGAGATGAGGACATGGAGAAATAGAGCAGATGAGGACTCGAGACTCATGGAAAGAGAAAGGCTATGTGCTGGTGACCAGGAGGCAGGCTTGTAGAATGTGCTCTTTGGTTGTTTAAATTATTACACATTCCTGAGTGTTTTTGTATACATCCTCCCCCCTAAAAAAGAGAGGGAATAGAAGCAAATACTGTTGAATGATGATACACAGAGGAGATTGTAATCATTGAAATGAAATGATGAGTGTAAAAATGATGTTCTCCCATGTAAACTATCACTCAAGTCACAATAAAAACTTTGAAAAGAATAAAGGTGTGATTTAAAATTTTTTTAAAAAAATGAATGAATGTTGAGAAGAGATGTGAAATGGTGTATAAATTTCAAATACAGGAGAAAGAGATGTGCTGGAGGAACTGCTCAGAAGCCCCCTTACCCTGGCCTTGGGATCGCAGAAGAGAGCTTGGGAGATGCTGAATTATTCCTGGGGCCTGGGTATGCCTTGAAGGCTGGTGGTGTCATGGGCTGTGTTCTCTGTAAGCAGACACTGAGACAGTTTAAAGTGTATGATGTTTATTAGAGAACAACCCCTATGCAAAAAAGGGGGAGGAAACTGGATTGGTCAGAGCAAGAAGTTGAACTGTGATGCAGGCTTCAGCAAAATCTTTATCAACCTGACACAGAACTCTGAAGTGGCTATGGTCAGTGTCCTGCACTCTGTAATGGTCAGACTTTTATACTCCCACCTCCTTCACTTGCCATCTACCAGCTGCCTTAGAAAGAACATAGCCTTGGTGAAAGCGCTTTCAGCAACTAAGGCAGACTTTGAAGGAGGTGAGCTCTGCAGGTGGTCTGCTCACTGTCTGCCCCACAGATGGGCAGTAACCCTTCCTGGAAAGATTACTCCTCCGCAGTCTCTTCGAAATGGATTCCATATGCCTATTTATCGATCACTCACTTTATGCCAGACGTGGTTCTAGTGAATAAAATAGTCAAAGGCCCTTACTCTCATTCTACATTCTAGTAGAGGGAGACACTTACCTTATGAATACAAATAAGTAAATGATTCTGTATGTTTGATTGTGATAAGTTAAAAAATAAATAACAAGGGGAAAATGGAGCAAGCAATAAGGATTGGAGATGTTGATGCTGCAGAAAGGGGCTAATTGAATTATTAAATTAAGTAGTCAGAGTAGACCTCATCAAGGTGAAATCTTGAACAGAGACTTTTTTTCTTAGAAAACTTACAATTTTATTTTGTTAAAAAAATATACAGTAAAACACATACCCACTTTCTATGTGTACATTTAATAACATTGATGACATTGAGTTGTACAACCATCTGCGCCCTCCGTTTCTGAATTGGTCCTCTCCCATTGACAAACTTACTGCCCCATAGGTTTCTACTTAATCTTTTGAATTCCTATTGTCAGTTTGGTCCCATACAGTTCCTATTGTCAGTTTGGTCCCATACAGTTCTTAAAAGAGCAAAACGCTCAGGCAGACATTCTAGTTAAGTTGAATGGTTTGGTTTTAAGACTTGAGGAGATATTTGGGGGTCAAAGAGAAAAGGAAGATTTTAATGCCGTTTCAGGTAACTCTGAACAGAGTCTTAAAGGAGGTGAAGGAGTTAGCAAAGAAAATGTCTAGAGAAAAAGTACTCCAGGAAGAGGGGTCCAAGTCCTGACAGTGGAGCATGGTTGATAAGTTCAGGGAACCCAAGGACGGACTGGGAGCAAATGAGAGAGAATAGTATGAGATAATGTTATTCTAAGACCCACTCTAAGTCCTCTCTATGTTGTTGTTAGGTGCCATCCATCCAGTTGAGTCCATTCATACTCATAGTGACTCTATGCTTCATCCTCACAGTTGCTGTTATATTTGAACCCACTGTTGCTACTACTGTATCACTCCATCTCATTGGTGGTCTTTTTCAAATGCATTGATTCTTCTCTGGTCTTCCTTATTCATTGTCCAACTTTCCCATGAATATAAGGCAAATGAAAATACGATGGCTTGGGGCAGACACATCTTAGTTCTCAAACCGACATCTTGCTCTTGACTACTTTAAAGGGATCTTTTGCAACAGATTTGCCTAGTACAACACATCATTTGGTTTATTATTTTCTTTTTCTTTCTTTTTAATACTATTTCCAATTATTGTTTAATTCTTGGGTTTTAGTTTTTAAACTTTTTATTGTGAATTGAGTGAAGGTTTACAGAGCAGATTATGAGTTTTACATTCAGTAAATCATATACTTTGCTTCATTACAATGATTGCAATCCCCTCCATGTACCAACAGTTAACAGTATGTACCTCTATTCACTTTAACTATCGCATTCTTCCCTGTGTCTCTGGCTACCTTCATCTTTCCTCTGCTAACCTCCCCTTATTGCTTATTGTCTGCCCTGTCACCCACGTTAACATGTATCTACCTTCTAGCCTATAAATAATTTTCCCTCCACACTCCTCCCATAAACCTCATAGACTGTTTATTTCATTAACAAAAACTTTTCTTAACTTTTTGCAACTTTGGTCTCAGCAATGTTTGTCTAATTGTGATTGACTAATTTCACTCAGCATAATGTCCTCCAGGTTCATCCTGTTGAGAGGTGTTTAACACAGATTCATGATTATTATTCAATGATGCATAGTATTCCATTGTATGCATGTATCCAAGTTTGTTTAACTATTCTTCTGTTGATGGACAGTTAGGCTGTCTTCTTCTTCTTTTTAATGTATCTCTTATAGACCACATATTGAAGGATCCTGTTTTCTTATCTATTCTGCTCTGTCTCTTGACTGGTGCATTTAATCCATTTACATTCAGTATAATTATTGATTGGTATGATTTGATTGCAGTCCTGGTGTGGGGCTGTGGAATAATGCACTGGACTGCAGGGTCAGTTTGAACCACAAGGTTGGCAGCTCAAATTCACCAGCGACTCCTCAGAAACTCTCTGTAGGGTTTCTATGAGTAAGAACGGACTCAACGGCACTTAACAACAACATGGATTGATTGCTGTCGTTTTGCTATGTGTTTTTTTGTGTGTGTGGTGCGGATGGTTTCTTTGTTCCACACAATTTTCTGTGCTTTTCTTGTGGGTTTTCATTTTCATTTCTGTTGTGTTTACTAAATCTTTCTGATTTTCCTCTTTTTGTTTATTTTGATGGGCAGATGCATTAATTTTCATGGTAAATTTTTGCTGTTGTTATGAAGTTCCTCTAGTCAGTTTTGATTCACAGTGGCTCTGTATAGGGTTTCCGAGGAGCAGCTGGTGGGTTTGAACTGCCGACCTTGTGAATCACAATCCAGTGCTGATCCTACAGCACCACACCAGAAGTCCCAGAGTAAATTACAGGTTATTTTTTTCCTTATTTAAACAGTCTGTTTTATGTTAAAATCTACTCCACGGCACATAACAACAACAACCTCTCTTTACCTGTGCCCTCACTGCCTTTTCACCAACTGCACTACAAAAAGGTAAGGTGAGCAAACCCCACCTATAGTGGCAATTGTAAGGTAAGAATGATCATGAATCCAATTGTAGTTTGGAAGCAGACCCAGGCTTTACCTCCACCATCTCCACTTCTCCCAGACCTCATCGACAACTATTTCTTCCGTGGCCTCTTTGACCCTAACCACCCAGAGCTAGGTCAGAGTTCATCCCCAGTCACCCTGCGTCAGGTCATAAGGGAGCACATTAGGCTCACAAGCTTGCACAACTCCCCCCGACTCCAGACCAAGCCTGCTGGCCCCTCTTTATCTTCTTCTAGCCTTCTGGGCTAAGTCATAAACTAGAAGGCCTCTCTCTCTTTCTTCACTGACTGCCCATGCAGCCATTCTCTGTCACTCAGCCACCTAAAATGGGGTCTTCATAAGTTAAGACACTGTCCTTAGGACTGCCTACACAACCTAAGTCAGAGTCAGAGTCTCATTACCCTGTTTTTTGGTTTTGTTTTTTATTGTTTTATTGTGAATTATATGATAGCTTACATGGGAGAACATTAGTTTTAGCGCTGTGGGCTAATGCATTAGACTGCAAAGTTGTTTGAACTGCAAGGTCAGTGGTTCAAGCTCACCAGCTGCTCCTTGGAAACCCTACCCAGGGTGGCTATGAATCAGAATTGACTCAATGGCACTTAACAACAACAACAACACTACCAGGGCCCCTGAAGATATGGGTCGAATTCTTCAATTTCATCCTCACTGGCTTTCGTGGTTGGTGCATACATTTGAATAGTAGTGGTATTAACTGGGCTTCCTTGTAGGATATTATCCTATCACAGACAGCGTAATACTTCAAGATAGATCTTGAAATGCTCTTTTTGATGATGAATGTGAAGCCATGACCCTTCAATTTGTCATTTCTGGCATAGTAAACCATATAGTCTGTTTCAAAATGCCAATACCAGTCCATTTCAGCTCACTAATGCCTAGGACACTGATCTTTATGCATTCTGTTTCATTTTTGACAACTTTCAATTTTCCTAGATTTATACTTCATATATTTCATATCACAAATATTAATGGATGTTTGCAGCTGTTTCTTCCCCTTTTGAGTTGTGCCTCATCATCAAATGAAGTTCCAAAAGTTTTGCTTCATCCACGATATTAAGGTCAACTTTAAAGAAGCAAGGAGTACTGGTGGCATAGTGGATTACAAGTTGTGCTGCTAACTGTAAAATCAGCAGTCCCAACCTAGCAGCCACTCTGCAAGAGAAAGATGAGGCTTTCTGATGCCATAAAGATATTCAGCCTTGAAAACCCTATACGGGGTCGCTAGGAGTCAGAATTGACTCGGTGGTACACAACCACCACCTCTTGGAGGAAGTAGCTTTTCCCCAGTCATATTTTGAGCACCTTCCAATCTGAGGAGCTCATCTTCTGGCACTATGACAAATTATATTCCTCTACTATTCACAAGGTTTTCAGTAGTTAACCATGAAGAGGTCTGCCTCTCCTTCTTCCTAGTCCATCTTAGTCTAAAAATTCAGCTAAAATCTGTCCAGCATGGGTGACCCTGCTGATATTAACTGGTGGCATAACTTCAAGCATCACAGCATCACATAAGCTACCACAGTATGATAAACTGACAGAGGAGTGGTGGCACTGCCCCATGGGTTTGTTAACTTTCTATCATAACTAATAAAATTTATGGAAACTATTACCTATTCTTATCCACCCACTGCCATTGAGTCGATTCCTACTCAAAATGACTTTGTCGTTATTGAGTGCCATTGTATCGGTTCTTACCCATAGCAACCCTGTATAGAGTTTCCAAGGAGTAGCTGGTGAGCTTGAACCGCTGACCTTACTGTTCAAACTGACTTTGCAGTCCAGTGCATTAGTCCACAGCACCACACAAGGACTTCTATAGAGAAGAGTAAAACAGCTCCTTAGGGTTTCTGAGACTGTAAATCTTTACAGGAGCAGACAGCCTCGGCTTTCTCTGGAGGATTAGCTGGTGGGTTCTAACCAACTGACCTTGCAGTTAATTGAATCTACCTTGGCAACAGATACCCATTTATTATAATCAGAAGGATACAAGGGAAGAGCTGCATCAGTCAAGGTCTTGGAGAGGTCCCCTCATGAGACTTCCATTGTCCCCAGAGACAGTCTCACTCTTTCCAGTGTATAGACAGATGTTCTCACCAATCTAGGAAGCCCAACAGAAAGCTCCAGGGCCCTCCCCTAAGCCATTGGCCCTCAGTACCTAGGTCTGAATTAGTGGATCGATATGTATGTGATTGTATCATGAGCTCTCCCTTTCTGAGGTTTACTTCCTGTGTAATACCTTCTCATTACACATGTTGAAGTGTTGTCTGGCTATTTTATAAAACAAAATTCCCTTGATCTATTTCCAAGAACAAATTTCAAAAGTTATTTTCAGAAACCAGAAACAAAAGGCCAAATCAAAACTCTTTGTCTCACCCTCACCTATAAAATTGGCATAATAACGCCCATTCCATGTTGGGTATTGGAACAAGTGAGGAACTGTGTACAAACCACTTAGCATATTGCCAAAAAAACCATTGTGGAGGAATAGGTTCCAACTCAGAGCAGCCCTAGTGTTTCAGAGCAGGGTCACTCCATTGGGTTTTCTTGACTGGAATCTTAACAAAAGCAGATTACCAGGCCTTTTTCCCACCATGATGCTAAGTGAGTTTCAACCTCCAACTTTTAGGTTAGCAGTCTAGTGCAAACTGTTCATGCCACCCAGGGACCTCACATATTGTCTGTTGTTGTTGTTAAGTGCCATCAAACCAGTCCCAACCCATAGCGACCTTGTATAGAGTTTCCAAGAAACAGCTGGTAGATTTGAACATTGCAGTTAGCTGTTCAGTACTTCTCCTCTAACACTACACCAGAATCCCCACAATTTGCCTATTGTTGTTGTTGAGTGCTGTCAGGTCAGTTCCAACCCTTAGCAAACCTATATAAGGTTTCCGAGGACAAGCTGGTAGGTTTGATCTGCTGACCTGTGGTTAGCAGTCCAGTGCTTATCCTACAGTGACACCCCAGGACTCCCTGCCTGTTGTTGTTGTTGTTAAGTGTAGTTAAGGTAGACCCATAGCGACCCTGTATAGGGTTTCCAAGGAGCTACTGGTGAACTTGAACTGCTGACCTTGCAGTTCAAATTACTTTGCAGTCCAGCGTATTAACCCACAGCGCCACACCAGGACTCCTTGCCTAGCACATAGTAAATACTCAATAAATGTAGTTGGTTTTGTTATTATAATACTAGGCTGTAAATTCCATGATAGTAGAAATTGTATCTAATTTGTATACTTTGTTCACCAGGTATTCAGGAAAAAATATTTAATGATATTTTCCTGTTCACTCTCCGTGCTCCCCCACCCCCACCCCATCACACTTACCCTTCTCCCCTTCCAAGAATGCTGGGCAGTGGATTCTGGCCGCCAGACTCTGCCCAGAGGCCACACCCCTCAAAGGGAGAGCCAGAAGTGGAGCCTGGCTATTGTTTGAACTGAGATTCTTTCCGAAACGGAAAGCCTTGAATTAGAGGATGGTGGTGGTTATGTGTTGTGTGCCATGGCGTCGGTTCCGACTCATAGCGACCCCGTAGAGGGTTTCTGAGCCTGTGAATCTTTACAGGAGCAGGAGAGCCTCATCTCTGAGCATCTGGTACATTCTAACTGCTGACCCTGCAGTTAGCGCTGAGCTCTTAAGTCACTCACTACATTACCAGAGCTCCTTGAATTGGAGGATGTTGTTAAGTACCCTCTAGTCAATTCCAACTCTTAGCTACTCTGTATAGGGTTTCTGAGGAACGGCTGGTGAGTTTGAACCGTCCACTTACTGATTCAAACCGACCTTGCAATCTAGTGCTTTATCTCACAGCACCACACCAGGACTCCAGAATTAGAGGATGTTGTTGTTGTTGTTAAGTGCCATAGAATCGGTTCCGACCCATAGCGACCCTATACAGGGTTTCCTAGGAGTGACTGGTAAACTTGAACTGCAAAACTTGCCATTCAAACTGACTTTGCAGTCCAGCACATTGATCCACAGCGCCACACCAGGACTCCGTTATAATCTCTGTGGATGCTCACACAAGCCCAGCCTGGACCTCCTCCAATGGTGGACATTACTGATGCCCAACACTGGGTTCCCCTCACTTAACAAGCCCCCTTCTCTCATTTTGAACTTCCCTCTCCTCACTGAACCCCAGTGCCCTCAGTGAGCCTGTCTCCTTAAGCCACCATCTTTTCTTTAAGCCGCCCGGAGCTTCTTTCTGTGAGCACTCACTCCCTCACTAATCCTCATAGAGCCCTCTCCCCTCAGCAACCCCATCTTCTTTCCTGAACCTTCCCCCTTCCCTTGCCTCCAGCCCTCACTGAGAACCTGGTTCCTACTATCCTCTGGCCAGCCATTTGCTTTCATCTCCCCTCCTCCCTTCTGAGGGTCAAAACCCTTTCAAGCTCTGCTCTGAAACCGGCTTCTGTTTGAAATCTTCCCACTCACACCAGGCAGAACAAATCGCTCCCCACATGCCCTCAGGCTTTGGTTACCTTCCAGTCCCAACAGCACTGGTCTCCTTTGGGGATCAGGTGATCAGCCTCAGAGAGGAAGAGACATTTCAGACCCATCTGCTGACCTCCAGCACAGAGCAGATGTTCAAAATGATTTGTTGACAGCAACTGCGAGTAACTTTGTGGGATTAGAGGGAAAAAAATGTTTAGGCCAGAGTATCAGGAAGGAGTTTGTGGGGGCCAAAAGCAGAAGAACCTTATTCAGCTTCATTTATTGGTACTGTCAGGATATGGAGACCTGGTATGGAGCTGTAGGATAAGTACTCACCTGCAATGTTGGTTTGAACTGCAAGCTCGGTGGTTCAAATCCACTAGCTGCTCCTCAGAAACCCTATACAGGGTTGCTATGAGTCCATGGCACTTAACAACAACAACCTGTCTCAGCCAATGGCATCACTAGGGTTAGTAGCTCATGTGTCACCCACCCCATGGGCCACCTCCCATACCAGACCAGACAGAAACCTTGATAATGTTTACTATCAATTTTAATCATAGAGTAATATGTAATAAATATAGTTGTAAATTGCTTAAATGTAATATTCCTTAGACTTCATGAATACTAACAACAAAATCATTTTGTAAAATCTTTCTACATTGAATTATAACATTATTAGTTAAAGCATTAATAGTAACTGAGAGGAAGCCTTTTTCAATTTTTCTTTAATTATTTGTTCATTCTCAAAAAAGTTACTGATATAGGTTCATAAATTCTGATTGTCATCAGATTATAGCTAAAACACTAGAAAATTGAACAAAACTGGCAACTCTAAAAACACCAGTAAACTGGACTTCTGGCATGACACTGTAGATAAGCACTGGACTGCTATCCTCAAGATTGGCAGTTCAAACCCACCTGCTGCTCTTCTGAAATACTGTATACAGAGTTACTGTGAGTTGAAACAACTCCACAGCACTTAACAATAGCAACAAAAAACCAGTAGCAACAGAAACACCACCAAGTACTTTCATCTGTATCACCTGCAGATAAAACCATGGGATTGTAATTGGGTAATAATCATAGCTCTGACCACAGCACATTGGTGTGTGACATGGAGTCGGTTCCAACTCATAGCAAGCCTGCATATGGTTTCCAAGGCTGTAAATCTTTATGGGAGCAGAAAGCCTCATCTTTCTCCCGCACAACTGCTTATAAGGTTCAAAAAACAAATGAGCAATTTTTGCCTTGTAGATGTTGGCAAAGTGGCAGCATCAATTGTTCAAGCGTGGCAATAATTGTGAGGTTGGCCCAGGACCGGGCAGTGTTTCCTACTGTTGTACATAGGGTCACTATGAGTTGGTACTGACTCGATGACACCTAACAACAACGTGTATTGATGGATTCCTAATGTGGCGCTATAGGATAAGCACGGGACTTCAAACCAAAACATTGGCAGCTCAAACCTACCAGCTGCTCCTTGGAAACCCTGTACAGGGTCACTATGAGTTGAAATCAACTAGACAGCACTTAACAACACAACAGATACATTGATAAATGTAAACTGGGCTTACAATAAAAATGTTTTGTAGTTTTAACTACAGGGATATTTTTATATAAAATAATAATAAAACACTGCACAAAAATTTTATAGACAGTGATTTTGGTGTCACCCTCTCTAACAGTATCACCTAGTGCAGTCCGCACCTCCCACACTACCCTAGTGGGGCCACAGTCCTGAGCTGTCACTGTATCACCACACAAGAGCTAGGGCTGATTGTCCCCATTTTACAGAGGGAAAGGAAGAGAAGTTAAGTTGTTACTCCAGGTCACACAGTCAATGAGTGATAGAGCAGGACTGGGATCAAAGACAGACTTGAGGTGTGGAGAGCTGAGGAGTAGGGGCTGTAGCTAGGGGTGAAGGAGGTGGCACACGTTTCCTTCTCAGTGACAATGTCAGTCTGGAATCTAAGGCTACATCTGAAGAGCCTCCCTGCCTAGTCTCATTGTTCCTGAGGCAGACAAGAGTTGCTCCTCATCTATATCCTTCCAGCTACCCTATGCTGGAAAGAGTTGGCTCTGGCTCAGGCCCATTCCTGATCAATCCTCAAGGTGATCCGGGAACGAATGAGGTCCTGAAAAAGGAAGGAAGCTTCGTTCCTCAGACTAGCCGCCACCCCACCCCCACCCACCCTCCGGCTGTAGGGCCGGAAGGAGCCACTTTAAGGTTCTCCCTTGGGACCCATGTCCAGGAAGAGAGATGATCCGGTTCACAACAAGTGTGGCAGTGAGGTAGGGAACCCTCTAACTCTTTCTGGGCCCCTCACCAGAAAGTCTTTCCTGTCTGACCTCTCCTTTGTGTGCCCGAGGCTCTGTACTACCTCCTTTGGGACAGGGAGCTTGCTGTCACTCCCCTCAGACTGGGGACTCCTGGAAGTAGCCTGTGGCACACACACACACATACAGTCTGGAGATTCCTAAGGGAGAGCTATGCTACTCCCCTCTAATTGGGGGGAGGGGGGGAGGTCCCAAAGCTAAGGCTGTGTCTTATCCATTTGATTGAGGTGGGTGGCATCACTTCTGCTTGGGGACTCCTGAGTTTAGGACAGAGTTTGAAATCCCCCTCCTCAGACCAGGGGCTGCCCTGGATAGCACCTGCATTGCAGGGTTCCCTGAATCCCCTTTCCATGTCCTCAAGCATCTGTCCTCAAGCAGGGAGTCGGGCCCCTGCCTGCCTTTTCATCCTACCCAAATGCTCCTTTAAGACCAAAGGGATGGGGGTTAGTTACATCAGGAGTCAGACACCACAGCCCCATCCTCCCCCTTCCCAGGCCAGGTTTCCTGCCATTGACAGCATCCCAGCTGAGCCCAGCCCAACCTCCCAGTGCTTAACCCCTTCTTGTCCAGATCTCAGAGCTACCAGCCTATACCCCCAACCTTACATATTCTTTGATTGTTGTGAAGATCAATATGTTAGTCAATGTATAAAGGACTTAGAAGAACATCTAGCATAGAGTAAACTTTCAATAAAAGTTAGCTAATATTCTTAATTGTATGAGCTTGGATAAGTCATTTCATCTCTCAGCTTTGGTCTCCTCAGTGGTACAATGGTGAAAATAATAGAACCTACTCCCCAAAGAGGAGTCCTGGTGTGGCACTGTGGGTTAATGTGCTGGACTGCAAAGCCAGTTTGAATGCCAGGTCAGCAGTTCAAGCTCACTGGCCACTCCTCGGAAATCCTAAACAGGGTCTCTATGAGTCGTAACTAACTCCAAGGCACTTAACAAAAACAACAACTTCCCAAAGATTGTCCTGGGATCATGTATATGATGTTGTAAAGTGCTGTGACAAGACAATATGAAATTATTACAGACAAGAACAAAACAATACATAAAGCTTCCTTTAGGCAGTTAAAATTTCTTACCAGAAGATTCTTGGGCCTTCTTGGGTTTTTCGGACTCATTATCTTATTTAACAGGTGCAGTGGAAGAGTGGACTTAGAGCTGGACTTTTTACAAGTCTTCTTCCGACTCCCATATTTTTTTACTCATCAAGTGGGACTTCCGGCCCCCCGTGTCTCTGTGTTGGGTGCTTGGGAGAGTCAAAGGAGGTCAGAGAACACAGATGTGAAAGCGTTTTGCAAACCTTAGGAAGTGGTGGAAGGGAGGGGAAGGCGGTTATGGAGAGTGGGCAGGAATCTCTGTGGTAGGAGCCCTGGTCTTGGAGCTCTGGATGCTGGAGAGGTTATTGCAAGAGGAAAGGAGCTTCCTTAGTACCAGCACTGTGGGGGCAGGGCTGGACCTTGAGAGATGAGGTGTCAGTTAAGCAACTGTGCCAGCTCTGATGTCCCCAAGTGGGGGTAGAGAAGCAAGAGGTCAAAAGGACGTAGGCTTAGCCCTAGAGTCAACTCCTCTTCACCCTCTTCCCAGTCAAGCCCAATTTGGTATCAAAGACCTTGGGCAGCAACAGTTCCAATAGGCTCCTGGGTGACGTTTGTGGCAGGACTTGCTAGGACAGGTTTACCCTGCACATCTGCAGCCTTCCTGGCCCCACCCAGGAGAGAGCAGGCTTGTATCATCCATACACCGGACTAGGACAAATCTGAACCTGCTACTGGGGAGGAACAGCATGGCAACATAATGCTGCTCTGCCTTCCCAGTCAAATTGTAGAAGCATCTGCCAGGGTGGGCCTAGCAGGTTGATCTGGGTCTTTGGAGGAAGTCTGGGAATCAGAAGACTCTGTTTAGGGTCCTAGCTGTGCCCCCAAGAACCCTGTGCCTCATGGCAAATCATTTTTGTCAGAGCTGGTTTGATCATCTGTAAACTAAAGGAGTTGGACCTGGTCCCCAGATGCTTTCCAGCTCTGAGAGACTATGATCAGGAAGGAGTTAACAGAGGCCAGGCTCTGGGTCAGGAAGGCGAGGGTTAATCTGGGGGGAGGTGGAGGCTGTCTGCTTTTCCTGTGGAGAGTGACGTTTGGCTGCCACCAAAGTTACTTCCAGTCCCTGCTGCCCCTCCTGCCCTCAGTTAGGATCTGCCTGGGAACTCCTGCAATTCTGCCTCCCTACCCAGAGGTGAGTGCATGCTGAGCCCAGGGCTAGGGTGGGAGAGGACCTAGAGCAAACTGGCTGACACCAAGTCAGTGATCACAAAAGTTGCCCAGCTGAAGACTTGGGCAACATTCTAACCACTAACTCCCAAACTGGGAGAAAATAGGCAACGAGATGGAGGGCAAAGAAGGGTTCTGCAGGTTCTAGGGTAGAATATCTGTGGTTGGGCATTCAAGCCAACTCAGAAAGCCAGGAAGAAGCTGTGGATGAGAGACTATTTTGATCCCTGTGTTTAGGGGTTTTTTTATAGCCTGGTGGCTCAGGGCTGGGGAGCAGAAGGGATCAAGGATGTCTCTGAGTCAGATAAGCGTAGTGCCCTCCTGGGACTTTGGAGTCTGATCCCACTGCCCCGTATAGTCCTGGGGAGACAGTCAAGGGAGTACTGCCAGGCACCCCTTCCTTGATAACTGGGTTCCTAGTCACTATCTATGGCTGCGGTAGTGAGGTTGGCCCAGGATCAGACATTGTTTCGTCCTGCTGTGCATGGGGTCGCTATGAGTCGCTATGAGTCGGTTCCGATCGATGGCACCTAACAATAACAACCTATGGGACCAACTAGGTAAGAAAGAGGAATCCTTGAGTGGCATAAAAGGTTAAGCACTAACTGGAAGCTGAAAGGTCGATAGTTGCAATCCATCCAGAAGCATCTAAGAAGGAGACCAGCCTGGAGATGTGCTTCGGAAAGGTCCTTATTCTACTCTGCACACATGGGGTCTCTGTGAGTCGGAATCCACTTGATGGCACCTACTCAGCTGAGCAGGTTGTGCTACAATGGGAGCAGGGAAGGCAGATTTCTCCTCCTAAGCCTCCTACCTGGGATTCCCTCCCCACATCCCTGACGGGTACAGTTCTTTTGTTGCCTCCAGATACAAGGTTCCCTCAGTCTCCTAGGACCGATGAGTTCCTCTCATTTGGACCCTGGGTGCAAGGGGGTAGATCTTGAGCCATGTGGGTGGCCCATTCGAGTACAGCCAATGGACCTGTCAGCTCTTGATTTACAGCCCCTGCTGGCCCCTTCCCTAGCAGAAGGGAGGTGGAGGAGTGTCACAGGGTCTCAGAATGAGAAGGGGGCAGGGACCCTGAGGCAGATATCTGGGAATACAGATTATTGAGTTGAATTAGTAGAATAAACTTTTTAGTGAGGCAAAGGGCCCATTTCTATTGGAAACTGTTTGGTAGTTACAGCAGCAGGAATAGAAGCAAAATATGAAGGAAGAGCTGAGAGGCAAGGAAGAGCCCAAACAGCAAGTTCTGGACTGCAAGGGAAGAGAGCTGACTCTCACTCCCACCAGAGCAAGTCACCTCCTCTCTGGGTTAATTTCCCCTTCTGTGAAATGGAAATACAGAGGTTAGACTGGTGATGATTACAGCTGAGCCTGGTAAAGACACACAGTGAGTGGGAGGGCAGCTGATGTGACCTGGTGACCACCTCCCTCTCCTTTCAAAGTGGCCCTGCCAGGCCTGGGCAGGGCAGTTGGCTGCAATTACTGGAGGCTCCTACCCTGTGGTTATATTCCTGACCCCGGTGCTTAGGGGCGGGAAGGGTGGGCCCTGCTGGAGCCAGTCTGTGGCTAGGGAGTCTCCTTGTCTTGGACTCAAAGCTGCTGGACTGGGAAGAGGTATTTTTTCCGGTTCAGGCCACTTTCGGGAATGGGGCTGGGACTAGCCCCACTTCCTTTTCCAAGTGTCCTGCTTGCCGATGCCTTCTTGGCATGGGCCCTTTGGCCAAATTGGGGCACCCTCAAAGAGGTACATGTTTCTTAGTGGCCTGGGAGGTTCCACTGAATTGCTCTGAGGAAGGGATGGGGGAATGGCCTGAGTCTCTGCTCCCTGGTAACCAACCTACTAGTATAAGGGAAGGGGCTAGCTGATCCTATCCCCAGGAAGGCCAGCCAGCAATGGGCAGAGATATCTCCTACTCTCTCCCAATCATTCCTCTCTCCCTGCAGGCCCCAGAGAACCCTCCCCCAAATTGCGCTCAGCTCCGCAGTCAGCTGCCTACCTCCAGTGGCTTATGGGGCACTGTCTATCCCAGCTCTTCTAAGATGCTCCTGGCCTCTCCCTCCACTCAGTCCAGGGGACGGACCCCCAGCGCTGTGGAGAGGCTAGAGGCGGACAAAGCCAAGTATGTCAAGACGCATCAAGTGATTGCTCGGCGGCAAGAGCCAGCCCTCCGTGGGGCACCTGGGCCGCTCACCCCTCACCCCTGCAATGAGCTGGGATCCCCTGCATCGCCCAGAACGCCCAAAACCACACGCCGGGGCAGCGGGAGGCGACTGCCAAGGCCTGACTCCCTCGTATTCTACCGCCAGAAACGAGATTGCAAGGCATCAGTGAACAAAGAGAACGCCAAGGGCCAGGGACTGGTGAGACGCCTCTTCCTGGGTACCTCCCATGACGCCACTTCTAGCAGCCCGGGCACAGCGGAGCGACCTGCGACTCCTGGGAGTTGGACCGCGCAGCCCAGAGATGTCCCAGAAGCAACGGGAAAGCAAGCGCTGTGCCCCACGTGCTCTCTGCCCTTGTCGGAGAAGGAGCGTTTCTTCAACTACTGCGGCCTGGAGCGCGCGCTGGTGGAGGTGCTAGGTGTTGAGCGTTTCTCCCCGCAGAGCTGGGGCGCCGAGGCCAGCCCCCAGCCCGAAATAGCGCCGCCTCCCGGCTCCGGGAACACCAGCGACTGGGCTTCCAGCGACAGCAGCGAAGATCCAGACTGTGCAGACTGCGGCGGCGCTGAGGCGGCGGACTCAGCGCGGGACGGGCGCCCCCAGGTGTCGGTGGTGGAGCGCAACGCGCGCGTCATCCAATGGTTGTACCGCTGCCAGCGCGCCCGAGGCCCACCGCGCGAGTCAGAGGTGTGACCTGCGACCACGCGTAAGCAGGCGCTCACGGAGCCGGGGCTGGACCCGGGCACAGTCAGGGACGTCCTGCCTTTGACGCACAGGAGACCTTTGGAAAAACCTTTCCCTTTGGGTCTCCATGTTCCCTTCAGGACCATAGTGAGATGAACAAAATGATCCTGAAGGCCCTTCTCTGAGCAGGTGGTGCAAGGGGAGGGGAAGGCTGCTTGGCTTCTGGGAATTCATGACTAGGATGGAAGATCAAAGAATCTGCTGAATAAAGTTAAAATGTTATTTTAAGTGGGTCCTGTGGTTGGATTAAGGAGCAGATGGTGAGAAGGGGGATGTTGTTGTTAAGTGCCATGGAGTCAGTTCCGACTCATAGTACCCTGCACAGGGTTTCCGAGGCTGTAAATCTTTACAGGAGCAGAACGCCTCATCTTTCTCCCGCGGAACCGCTGGTAGTTTTGAACTGCTGACCTTGCGGTTCACAGTCCGATTTGTAACCACTACGCTACTAGAGCTCCTTGAGAAAGGGGATAGGGCAGGCTTAAGCGGTTAAACGGGTGAGTTTTGAAGTATGCCTTCTCTATTGACAGTAAAGTACATATTTTGAAATAAAATGGGCTCATGGTGTGGCACTTAAGATAAGCACTGGACTGCAAACCATAAGGTAGGCGGTTCAAACCCACCAGCTGCTCCACGGAAAATCTTATACAGGGTCGCTATGGGTCGGCATCGACTCTTCGGCATTTTAACAATTTTGAAATTATTGTAAAGTATACTGCGTAGTGGTTACGAATTGGGCTGCTAACCTCAGGGTCAGCAGTTCAAAACTACCAGCTGTTCCGCAGGAGAAAGATGAGGCTTTCTACTCCCGTAAAGATTTACAGCCTCGGAAACCCTGTACAGGGTCACTATGGGTCAGAAGCGACTCCACGGCACATAACAACAACATACTGCAAAACTAAAAAATCAGTACCACTACTGATGATCTACGAATCGGGCTGCGAACCGCAAGGTCAGCAGTTAGAAACTACCAGCTGTTCGGCGGGAGAAAGATGAGGCATTCCGCTCCCGTAAAGATTTAAAGCCTCGGAAACCTGTACAGGGACGCTATGGGTCGGAACTGACTTGGCTGCATTTAACAACAGGCTCACTCATCCTCTGCCTCCCTTTCTCACAAGCATACACAAGGTCATCTATTTTCCTCACACGTTCGTTCTCAACTCTCAGTTCTTCCTTTGCTTGGGTTACCTTTTCCTTCCTGTCAATTTGTCCTTTTAAAATGAAGTATTTCCCAATTCCCCAGCCCACTTCACCTCCTCTGTGTCTAGAGTTGTTATGTGCCATGGTTGTTAAAGTAAAAGAATCTGTACAGGACCATGGAACCCATCCTAAGGGCTCCCCAGCTACCTGGAAAGTTGTACCTTAAATCTGGCCATTCATTTTTTGCCTGTTACCAGTGGTTAGGAGTCCTGGTGTGGCACTAGACCACAGGTTGGCTTGAACTACAAGGTGGACAGTTCAAGTCACTAGCCATTCCTCAAAAACTTGCTATGAGTGGAAACAGACTGTGGCACTTAACAACATCAGTGGTTAGGGAGCACAGTGGCTCCATATGATAAACTTCACAAGGTCTGAGGTAGAGTCCTCCAACCGCTCTGCAAGAGAAAGATGAGGTTTCTGCTCCCGCAAAGATTTAAAAAGCCTCGGAAACAGTGTCACCATGAGCTGACTGCACTTAACAACATCAGTGTTAACCACTGGGCTGCTAAGCGAAAGGTCAGCGGTTCAAACTCACCCCAGCAGACTGATGTGGCAGTCTGCTTCTATTGTTGTTAAGTAATCTCCAGTCAGTTCCAACTCCAGAAATCTGTCTGTATAGGGTTTCCAGGGAGTGGCTATTTCACTGCTAACCTTGCAATTAACAGTCCAGTGCTTATCCTACAGCGTCACACCAGAACTTGGATAAATTACAGTGGAAACCTCCGGAGCAGTTCTATGACCTATAGGGTCGCTATGAGTTGAATCTGAAGGAAAATGGGATGTTTGTGGGGCAAAGTGAGGACCCCTCTGACTGGACCCCGTCTGGGGGCCTCTCCATCCAAAATCAGCCTTCCCTAAGGTTTAAAAAAAAAGGTCAGCTACACTGGAAGTCTGGTCAGAGGCTTTTATTGGGGTTGGGAGGAGCAGGCGCCCAGTTCCACCGGCTAGTCGCCCTTGGGCACAGCCTTCACCCTCATTTCGGCCAGTTTGTGGGTGAGGAAGCCCCACTTGAAGCCGGCCGCAGGGTCGCCCTCCCGAGGCTCCCGGCTCTTGGCGGCTTCCTCCACGGCCTCATCCCCGGGTTTGGGGTCCAGCTCCTGGGTGGGCTCTGCACTGCGCAGCATAGACGCTGCAACCGCCTGCTGCTGCTGCCACCTGCTGGCGAAGGCGTCCCAGAAGCTGGGTCCGCGCGGTTCTGTCTCAGCTGCTGCTTGAGATGGGGTTCGCACTGCCAGGGGGCTGCATGAGAGATGCCGGTCAGGAGACAAATGGGAAGGGAAATAACGAGCGGAGGCAGGGTCAAGGAACATGAAATGGGGACGGGGGGAGGGGACTGGAGTGAAGAGCGGGGTCATGTGACTGGAGGAGTTCAGCAGAGAGGGGACAAGGTCAAGGCCTGGAGGCTAGGAGTGGGCTCAGAACACTGGGAACGGATCAGGGTGGAATAGGATCAAGGGATTAAGCAAGAGGCCTGGGGAGACGGAACCAGAGTCAGGATTCCTGAGGAGAGACAAAGGTTAGAGGTTTGGGGAAGGGCTTGGAAAAGAAGATAAAGGAACCAGGGTGGGGAAGTGGGGAGAATAAGCCTGAGAGTAGCCGGACCCAAGACGCGAGAGAGAAGTGCGGCTGAACGACTTGGATGGGGAAGGGGGCGTGGAATCCACTGAGGGGATGGGATCAGAGTCTAGAGGTGGGACACCGGGGCAAGGGGTGGGACTGGGGAGGAATACAGTTCGAAGACTAAGGAAAAGCCGGGATAAGAAAGGGAGAGAATGCTGAGGAGAAAGAACCACCTTGAGGGAAGAAAAACCTAGCTCAGAGGTTTGGGGGTGAGAGGGACTCCGGGAGCTAGCAGGAAAATGGAAGTGGAAAATCAATCAAGGAGGGGCGATGTGGCTTGAGGTGGGAATATTCAGGTCTGGGGAAGAGTCTTGGAGAATTGGGAGGGAGAGGGGCTGAATGTAGGGGAGGAAGAAAGGAAACCCTGGAATAGGAGAGATGGATGAAGCAGAAAGGCAGAGATGGAGTGTGTACCAGGGACCGAGGCCCTTGTCTCGATTCCAGCATCGAAGACCTTCTAAAACATGGTTTTCAAACTGTATATTTTAGGATCCTCAGCGAATTTACTGAAAAGAAAGATCCATGGACCTCAGTCCACCCCTGCTGAATCAGAATCTCTGAAGAGGTCCTGGGGAATTTGTATTTGTCACAGCTCTCTCTGGGTGGATGAGGATTAGACCAACATCTGGAGACCACTGTTATGAACCACATTCTGTTCCAAACACCTAAATTTCTCTATGTTCTGAGATTCTAGGGAGGTGGAGAGAGTGCTCATCAATACCTTCTAATACCCCAATCCCAGGAAGTCCTGGTGTGGTGCTGCAGGATAATGCACTGGACTGCAAGATTCTTTGAACTGCAAAGCTGGCTGTTCAGACTCACCAGCGGCTTCTCAGAAACCCTGTACAGGGTCACTATGAGTCGGAACAACAACCCCCAATCCCAACAGCTGGGAAGTTCTTCCTAAAATCTAACTTCCCAAATTTGCTGATTTGGCCTTTTTTGTGTTTAAAGAAAGGCAAACCATCAGGGATTGCCCCCAAGCCCTCTGTGGTCAGTAAAACAAATGAGATGAAAAAGGCATGGGAGATAGAGGACCCTAAGCCCTTCCAAAAGTCCTCCCCGCCCCTCCAACACACACACATACTGATCTGCACAGGGCTCCGGTGGCAGCAGTTTGTCCTCATCTTCTTTGTTAAACAGAGATGACATTGTCAGCCAACCTTTCACTCCAACTCCCTGAACCTGGGAGGGAGTGGCTGAGAATCAGGGAAAGGTCCAGCACAACCGCCCAGGACTCCACAGCAGCCTCCTCCAGGCTCTCCAGGGGCAGGAGAAGGAGCAGGTTGGGCATCAATGATGGGAGAACTCACCCGGCGGGCTAGTTGTGACATGGGATTGAAGTCCTCTTCAGCTGCTTCTGCCATCTCAGGCTCCATCAACACTGGGGTCTCCCTCTGGGACACAAGACCCCCACCCAGTATGAGAGGTCCCAGAGGAATGCTCGCATAAGCCTGGCATACAGAAACCAGGCACTACAAACTCCACAGAACTAAGTACACCTCATACCTCCTACAAGGGCACATGGGAATGTACCAAGGTATATCACTACAAAGAGTTACCAACTACATACACATACCTGTATAGCATGACACCCTTGTGAAGGCATACCTGTACCCCTATCCTCAGGTGCACAGACTCCTCCATACACAAGGGTATGCAAGCTCACATAGACACACACACATATACATAAGCATGCCTCTGGGTGGCTACTATTCCTCACGTGCACATGGTTATATTATTCATACACACTTGGCTCCTTATACACTTACACAACTACAGACAGCTTCACAGAGACCCACCCACAGCACACAAAACCTCTCCACCCACCCACCCAGGACACAGATGCACCCAAACATACACAACACGCAATATCTGAAATGCCTACACAGAAACATGCAGGCATAGACTACTGCCCCAAATGCATACATCTAAAAATACCTGCACCCAATTCACACCTATGGAGCCCTTGTGTGGCGCTGTGGGTTAATGCACCAGACTGCAAAGCCATTTGAACTGCAAAGTGGGTGGTTCAAGCTCACCAGCTCTTCCTCAGAAACCGTATACAGGGTCACTATGGGTCGGAACCTCTCGACGGCCTTTAACAACAACAACAGTTCACACCTGCACACACCCTTCACTGGGGATTCCACACAAGTGAGGCACCAGTGCCTAGACAGGCTCAGCCTTTAACACCAAACTGTCTAGCCATTTCACACACACACACACACACACACACATATCCAGGAATGGTTCCTATCCCTGCTATATTTATTTGCACAACTACCACCTACCACAGCCTCTAGATGTAAGATGGTTCCCAGTTTCAAAGCCTTGTTTGATCTTCTTATGTCAGAATACAGCATGGTCCACATATCACTCTGATCTGATGCTGTTTCCATGATCCTCAGAGTATAAGCACTGCTTCCTCCTACCTCCAGTAATAAAGGGATCACTAAGGAGCTCTGGTAGTGTAGTGGTTACGAATTGGGCTGTGTACCTCAGGGTCAGCTGTTCGAAACTACCAGCGATTCCGCTGGAGAAAGATGAGGCGTTCTGCTCCCGTAAAGATTTATAGCCTCGGAAACCCTGTGCAGGGTCGCTATGAGTCGGAACCGACTCCACGGCACATAAAACAACAATCTGTGCCAAGAAAGCCATGTCACTTTTGCTCAGCTCTGCCCATTAGATACTTGTATCAAACTGATGTGTACCCTGTGGCAACTACCTATAGATCCTAGAAAAATCTCTCCCATGTGCAGCCCTTGAGATCTTTGGAGACCACTCCTCCCATGTCCTCCTAGTCTACTCTTCCTCAGTTTTCTTGGATAGCCTAGCTTTCTGATACTGCACCATGCCATCCCCCGAGTATGCCAATGGCTTCTGTACAATTGTGCCTCTCACCAAGAGTCCCCATGTGCCAAAAAGCAGGCATGATGTAACCCACCTCCTCTGCCAGGTCCTCCTCAGATTCCCCACTCAGGGTCTGCAGTACTTTGGACTTGTAGGTTTTCCAGAAGGCCTGGTTCATGGCTGCAGAGAAAACAGACCTAGCGCCCATGCACAGGAAGGCGGTGGCTCAGTGGGCACCCAGTGACTGGCTCTAGGAACTTGGTGAGCCCAAGAAACTGTCCCAGGGATCAAGTGACTTCATTAAAGATGTACCAGTGTCCCCTGCTGGCACAGTGCCCAACTAGTGAATCTAATCCAATGGGGTGGGGATGAGTGAGGGTTTGTGCCACCTCAGCCCCTTCCTTTGACACATATTGGCCAAGAATATTGAAGTCATAGCTCCCTCCACAGAGCCTTCTTTTCTGGGCCTAGGACTACTTGAAGTTGATTTCTTTAATGGCTCCAGAAAAATCCTTTTTCTATCCATAAAGTATTTGGGTGCAGGGGCCCACATTGCTACCCCTTATGACTTGTGTCCCACACCAGTGATCACCTCAGTGGAACACCCTATGTCCCCACATCCTCAATGAATTGGAGAGGATAGGTACTTAGGTCCCCAGCAGGTGCCCTGGTTTACATTTCATTGCTTTGGGAGTTGGATACTGATTCCCTCTCCCTAGGGATACACGTGCCTGTCTCCTTGTTTCCTGGCAACAGGTTCTAAAGAGCTGGAAGCCCTGAATTATTGCTGAGCTCCTCTGGCCCGGTCCTGTGGAGCTGCCTCTGGCCAGCCTGGGCGGCACCAGGCTCTAAAGAATGGGGCTCTTTGGCCTTCTCGCCACTCTGGGCACGTGACACCTAGCCTGTGTCTCTCCCTTTGTAACCAGTCCACTTCTGGGAGAAAGGAGGCAAAGGTGAGGTGGTGCTTCTCCGAGCACCTCCTTTTCTTGTGAAAGGAGCTAGCCCTCTGTCTCTGGGGCGAAACACCCCTCTCTTATGGATTTGGCTGACAGTGGGTAGAGGGTGGAGCTGGAAGGGGATAACCAGAGTCGTGAGAGGTGGTAAGAGCTTTGTCAAGGACTGGAGGGATCTCAAGAAGCTCTGTTGGGTCGGAATCCAAACATTTACTCTCATTCATTTGTTCATTTTTTCACATCATATATATTTATTAATGCCTCTTCACCGCAGACTCTACCATTTGGGAACCAGCAATGAGTGACAGGGCCAGACGACTGAGATAGGTTGGGCCAGGTAAGGAAGGGTAGAGTAGCCAGCCGACCCACTCAGTTCCAGAGCCACACGCACCCTTCGCTCCTCCGCAACGGTGGTACGCGAAACCTCAAGCAGGTCAGTGAGGACACGTGGTCCGCGCGGCCCGGGGCTTCTTTATCACTGAAGTCCACCACCGCCTGAGGGCGCTCAAGCTGCTGCCTATACAGGAGACGTCATCAGAGGCGGTCTAGGCGATCCTGCTCCACCCCCGGGCGTCGTGTGACGTCATTGAGCGGTCCGGAAGCATCCACACGTGTGTTGCCAGCCTTGCTCCGGGCTCTCTGGCCTGGTTGTACAGAACATGGGTCGTTCCCGCCGGACTGGTGCGCACCGAGCGCACTCTCTGGCCCGCCAGATGAAGGCCAAGCGGCGGCGGCCGGACCTGGATGAGATTCACCGCGAGCTGCGACCCCAGGGTCCTTCACGGCCTGCGACCAACGCGGATGCTGAGCCCGACCCAGACCTGCCAGGAGGGGGCCTGCATCGCTGTCTGGCCTGCGCGTGAGTCTGAGCTGGGTCTGGTCTGGAGAAGAAGAGAGTCTGCGGTGTGGGTCACGGGTTATGAGGTAGGGGCCCTGGGGTGCTTAGGGTCACCTCTCTTGCCCATATCTGATGCCCTGGAGCCTGGTGTCAGGGAAAGAAATAAAGAAACAGGAGTACTTGAAGGGCACTCACTCTTCTCACCTCCAACATCCCTACAGGAGATACTTCATTGATTCCTCCAACCTTAGGACCCACTTTCGATCCAAAGACCACAAGAAAAGGTATGGAGGAATAAGGAAAAGGTTGATGGATGGGTGCTGGCAGGCAGGCCTCGCAGTCTGATCAGCTGCCAACGCCTGACCTCCTTCCTTCCAGGCTGAAGCAGCTGAGCGTGGAGCCTTACAGTCAGGAAGAAGCAGAGAGGGCAGCGGGCATGGGCTCCTATGTGCCTCCCCAGCGATTGCCAGTGCCCACAGAGGTGTCCACTGATGTCCCAGACATGGACACATCTTGTTGACCTTGCTTGAGGATACCACGCGGAGGAGCTGCCATGGACATTGATGCCAGAACTAGGCTTGGAGAGACTGTGCCAACATCTCTTGGCCCTGGGTTTGGGGAGTGAATGACTTCTTGGTGCTTACACCCCAATAAAAGAACTGGACAAAGAGGGGATTGCCTTGACTCTCTAATTTTCAGGCCAGGGCCCCCACCTTCCTCTAAACTTCTGCTCTGTAAGGGTTTCCCTTCTGTATGCAGGGCCCAGACTGTCTACTCCCCACTTGGTCCAGCTTTAGAACTACACACTTGCCTTCCCTCTGGGATCCTGTCATCTGAACTGGAACATACACAGTCCCAACCACAACCCAGGTGAAGTGGGGAGGGAGGAGTAGGGGCAGATTTATTCTGTCCTGTTTCCAGGGAGGGCAGAGACTGATCCTCCAGAATAAAAGGGGGGACTCCTGAGATTGGAATCCCTTCCTTGGGTCACCTGCCCTGGCCCCTGGAGGAGAGGCTGTGTACTTTATCATGGAGCCCGTGGTGGCTGTCTCTGTCCCACCATCTTCCAGACAGCATAGCAGGAACCACCCAGCCCAAGCACAGTCAGCAGCGTGGCCACAACCCCAGCCAATGGACTACAGGGCTGTGTCTTCAGCTCCCCGCTTACCTGCATCTAGGAGTGTACAAAGGGTATGCTTAGGGGTTGGTTGAGACTTCTGGGAAGGTGGAGAGGAAGGAAAGAGCTGAGAAGGTGCAATTTCGTAGAGACATGGACGCCATTGCTGCTTTAAGGAGATTCCTCCCCAATCCCTTTCACTTTACAGCCCATCTGGTCCCTGACTGCACCGGCAGCAGGGAATGTGCCAGAGGCTGTGGGGTTGTCATCCTAGCTTGGGCAGCAGGAGAAAAAGTTCAGTGGTTTGGATACTTACCTGTAGCACTCAAAAGTAGCTTGGGGCCAGGTGTTGAAATTGCATAGTGGAGGCCACTGGCCTCCCTGGCAGCCTGTGAGATGAGGGTGGACTTGAGGAGCAATGGTGTCCACAGTAACAAGGATTGGAAATCAGGGTATCAAGATCCCTGACCGCTCCCTCATATGGGCCCATGCCCTCAGAGGATGTTCACCAGCATCTGCCCACCCAGGTCTGGCAGGGTGTGGGACAGCTGGACCTTTAAATCCAGTCCCTTTCCCTCACCCTACCCACCCTGCCACCCTCAGGAGCACTTGTCAGGAGAGAGCAGTAGCACCTCCCCAAACGACTGGGGGAGGTGAGGCCTTAACAGCATTCAGGAGTCCCAGGTCTGGACCAGCTACTGAGAAGGCCTCCCTAGGCCCTGGCCCGGGCCCTTCACATAACTCAGATTACTGGATGCCACTACTCAAGCTCTCAGCAAAGACAGAGGAAGGTTCTTTATAGAGCCCTCCAAATAGTGAATGCCTTTTACCTTCCTTGGCTCATGTTAGGTTTACCATCCCTCTTTCCAAGTTGGAATTCCCACAGAGACACTTTCATCTCCCCCATACCCTCAGCTTGTTGTTAGTTGCCATCAAGTCTGTTCAACTCATAGCGAACATATGCACAGAACAAAATACTGCCTGGTCCTGTGCTATCCTCACAGTTGTTCTATTTGAGCCCATACTTTAAAGAAGTATTTTGAAGCAATTTGCCTAGTGCAATACATTGTTTGATTTCTTGAATACTGCTTCCATTGAGTGTTGATTGTCGATCCAAGCACATGAAGTCTTTGACAATTTCAATCTTTTCTCCATTTATCATGATGTTATTTATTGGTGCAGTTGTGAGGATTTTTGTCTTCTTTACACTGAAATACAGTGTATACTGAAGGCTGTAGTCTTTGATCTTCCCCAATAAGTATTTTAAGTCCTCTTCACTTCCAGTAAGCAAGGTTGTGTCATCTGCATATCGCAGGTTATTAATGAGTCTTCCTATAATTCCAATGCCATGTTCTTCATAAATTCCAGTCTCTCAAATTATTTGCTCAGCATAGATTGAACAAGTATGTTAAAAGGTTATAACCCTGACACACACCTTTCGTGATACTAAACCATTCAGTATTCTCTTGTTCTGTTTGAAGGACTGCCTTTTAGTCTATGTATAGGTTCCACATGAGCACAATTAAGTGTTTTGGAATACCTATTCTTCACAATGTTGACCATAGTTTGTTATGATCCACACAGTGAGTGCATTTGCATAGTCAATAAAGCACAATTGAACACCTTTCTGGTATTCTTTTAGTCAAGATCTATGATATCCGCAATGATATTCCTCAGCTTGGGGACAGTAAATACCTCATGGAATTATGAAGACTCAGTGACAGAATGTGTGTAAAATGGATACACCTTTGACCCAGGAATTTCACTTTTAGGTGTCTATCCTACAGATGCACTTGTACAATTGAGGAAAGATACATGTACACATACAAGGGTGTTTATTATTAAAGTATCCTCTGCAGTATCAAAAATCGGAAAATGGTTTGAATGGGTTAAAGGGGAGAAATAATGTTAAGATGCTTGGCTTTCTTTTGAATCTTAGCTTCCCTTGCATACCACTGTAGAATAGACACTGGAAGGGGAGAGAAAGGAATAGCCAGAAATATGACCAGAGAAAGCTTGTAAGTCCATCTTCTTCCTATAACTGTTTGGAATACCTAAAATGGGGCTACAATGTGCCTAGTGAAGGAGGCTTCTTGCAGAGCCTCTGCATTGCATAAGACCATAGGTGGAACCCTGAACCCCATCCAGAATCTTCTGAGATGGGAAATCTCCACTTGAAAGGACAAGCAGACCAGCCTAGAGTGGTTAGAAGAACGTTAAGAGAAAAAAAAAAAAAGAAGAAGAAGAACTTAAGATACTTCTTGAAAGAAAAAGAAAGACCGACAGGAAAAATAAAAAACAATAATGGCAGTCCAACTGACTACTATAAGAGCAAGCAAGTTTCTCGCCCAGGAGACATCAAGGCAAGTGGATGTCAGAAGAGACTCTGAAACTTGCTCTCCAACGTAGAGAAGCCAAAGCAAATGGAAAAATTGAAGAGGTGCAAGAGCTGAACAGAAAATTTCAAAGATCAGCTCGAGAAGATAA
>NW_006408565.1:11309349-11314296 GCF_000296735.1 Chrysochloris asiatica | reverse complement strand
TTGTTTCATTCTGCTGTGCATGGGGTCGCTATGAGTCGGTTCCGACTCGATGGCACCTGACAACAACAACATAAGATAAGCACTGGACTGCTAACCACAAGGTCAGTAGTTCAAACCCACCAGCTGCTTCTCAGAAACCATAAACAGGGTTGCAATGAGTTGTAACTGATTCGATGACACTTAACAGCATTATAAAATGGAAGCCAAAAAAAGGCATTTTGCAGAACAATACGTAGAGTATTTGCCTGGACCGAAAATGAAAGGATATCCAGAAAACTAGTTAACAGTGGGTGCCTCTGGGAAGCAGTATAGGAGTATCTGGAGAAAGGCATGGCCTACTTTCACTTAATACCATTCTGTTACTTTTGACATGTTGATAGCAAATATGAGAGGCCTTCAAAAAGTTCTTATAAAAAGAACTATCTTTTCATTAAACCCCTTCATATGTGTAACTTGCAAATTCATACAACCCAAGCTGCCATTTACTGAGCTCCTAACTCCCTAGCACTGCCAGGTGCTGAAGCACATTATTGTGCTTACTAGGTCCCCAACCATTTCCGGGAGATAGCAGGTAGAAACGTTGTTAAGTGCCACGAGGCAGTTCTGTTTCATAGTCACCCTGCAAAGGTATCCAAATAGCAGCTGGTGGGTTTGAACTGCCAACCTGTGGTTAGCACTCCAGTGCTTATACTACCAGGACTCCAGGTATACATGAAAGTGGTGACTCCTTGTGTGAGTTCAGGGAGAGCAGAAGCTGACTAAGCTCTTATCATAGTATCAGCTCAGGGCATGGGAGGTAGTTAATGAAGTCAGGAAGAAGGAGACAGATCTTGATCTACCAAATACTATGCTAAAGGCTCTATTAGAATATGTTGGGCTTCCACACAGTGTCATAAGTAGGCTGTTGTGGAAGAGAGGCAAGAATTTAACAGAGCGCATAGCTTGGAGGAGTGTTTGAGGAACACAGAGTGCAGGGTATGAGGACATAAGCTGAAGTATGAAGCCATAAGGTGAGGGGGTCTTGCAAATGTGGAGGGTACTAGCTCACAAATGAGACCAGGTCTGCTTGGAACTGGAGAGCTTAAGTCCCACTTGCAGGAAGCAGCCACCAATCCCCATGAGTTGTTTTTGGGTTGTTTTATGAGTGAAGGTGGGGATAGCCACCAAAGGTGACTGAGTTCCAGAGAAGCTGAAGATGTCAGCTTGTATATGAAATTATTGTCACAGCCAATTATTAAATGTTCACAAAACACACACTGCATGAGCTGCCTGTAAGTCATATTCAGATTTCAGGTCTCAGGTTACAGGTAAGATCCTGACAGGCTTTGAAGGCCTGGTGTTGGGGTGCTGGGAGAGATTTCAAAGTAGGTAATATGTGGGAGAGGCACTAGCTCTGGGAAGGCTCCCAGGACTCTCAGAATTAAAGCAGTAAAATTCCAGAACAAGAAGGCAGAGTACGCATATGCACTGAGCAGGGCCTCGCTAAAACAGGGACTCAGGAGACTAAGTGAAACATGTAGATGGTGATCCTGGAACCCAGAAGAAGCTAAGCAGAAGCTGTGAGAGAGGAGACAGACAGGTGGGCTGGTGGCTGGTCTGGTGCAACACACATCTTGAGCTTGTGCCGGTGGCTATAAATAAACATTGGCATGAAGGCAAGGGGACTGCAGTCCTCCCTTCTTCCCCAAACCCTCCTGTTAGTCAAGGGTGTGGCCAATCCCCTCCCTCACCCACTCAACAACCAGTGATACCCCACCTGAGCCACCTCTGCTCTGTCTGGAGTTGGGTGCCAGGCATACCACCCCTGCGTCTGGAGGCGCATGAATTTCTCATTAGATCTTTTGTTGCTGTTCTTTGTTTTGGGGAGACAGCAGTTGTGCCCATACCCCCAGCTACATCTGTACCTCCTGCAGTTCCTCCCACTGGGCTATGCCACCTGATCAACACTAATCAACAGTCAATGTCCGACAAACCCAGCCTTCACAACAGTGAACAGAGAACTGCATACACATCTATCACATTCTCTATCACTTTCACCAGGAGATAGGTGGTGAGTGCCTGAGAACACACCAACATATAATTATCAATAAATACAACACCACCACAATGTCTCAGAAATGATTTCAGCTTACATGAAGAAACAAGACAGTGTTTCAAACAAGTGACCAAAATAGAGTCAGAAAATTTAATACCAGGAATAATATCGAAACTACCTGGTGAGGTATTTAATAAAAGAATATTTAGGTACCTTCAACAGATTGAGAAAATTATTGAAAAAATTGCAGATGAAATCAAGGAGATTACAGACAAAACTTTAGAAGAATTGAGGAAAATACCACAAAAACAATGTCAAAGGAAAATTTAGAAACCATACAAAAACAGCAAATAGAAATCCAGAAGTTTAATACTAAGACCTCAGAAATAGACAATGAATTGAAAAATCAAAGAAGTAGAACTGAATCAATGGAAGGCCACATTCGTAAGGTTGAAGAACAAAAAATCGAAAGTCTAAGAATTATGTGGGACACCATCAAGAGAAATAAGTTATATGTGATCGGAATTCCAGAACAAGAAAAGATTTAAAAATTGTTGAGTTGTTGGAGGAAAACTTCCTTAAATCATAAAAGATGAGAAGATAAACATTCAAGAAAGTTGAGCAAACTCCAAACAGGATAGATCCCAAAAGAAAATTACTAAGACATTAAAATCAACCTCTCCAAAATCAAAGAGAAAGGAAAAAATCCTGAGAGCAGCTCATGAAAAAATGACAAGTTACCTACAAAGAAGAACTAAGAAGATGAAACTCTGACTTCTTAACAGAAACCATGCAGGCAAGAAGATAATGGGATGACATATATAAAACTATGAAAGAAAAAAAAATTGCCAACCAAGAATCATGTTGTTGCTAAGTGCCCTCGAGAAGGTTCTGACTCATAGAACCCTGTATAGGGTTTCCAAGGAGTGGCTGGCAACTCCTTTGGTAGGTTTGAACCACCTTGTGGTTAGTCCAGATTATTCTAGAGCTACATCATATACCCAGTCCATCAAATAGAATGATTCCAGAAATTTAAATAATTTGTAAAAACCAGATCATCCTGACAAAATACACTAAGGAAGTGCTTTAGAGAATCAAAAACAGCAAACAACCTGAAATTAATATACATGACAGTATCACCCCAAACTCAACTCAGATATGTTGTTGTTGTTAAGTGCCATCGAGTTGGCTCCAACTCATCGAGACCCTGTATAGGGTTTCATAGTGCTTCTGAGGCTGATGGGTTTGAACTGGCGACCAGTACTCCTAACCCAGACATAGAAGTAGTCAAAATAAAATAAACCTTGTTGTTAGGTACCATTGAATCAGTTCCGACTCATAGTGACCTTATGTACAACAGAACACTTTACCTGTGCTTTATTGACTGTGCAAAGGCTTTCGATTGTGTGGATCATGACAAGCTATGGACAACATTGTGAAGTATGAGCATTCCGGAACACTTAATTGTGCTCGTGAGGAATCTGTACCTGGACCAAAAGGCAGTTGTGACCTTATGTACAACAGAACACCTTATGTACAATAGAACACTGTCGGGTCTATTGTTACACTCATTGCTGCTGCCATCATGCTAATCCATGTTGTTGGGAATCTTCTTTTTCACTGATTCTTCACTCTACCATGCAAATGTCCTTTTCCAGGGAATTATCCCTCCTGATAATATATCCGAACTATGAGAGACCAAGTCTTGCCATCCTTGTTTCTAAGGAGTATTCTGGCTGTACTTTTTCCAAGACAGATTTGTTTGTTCTTCTAGCAAGCTATGGTACTTTTGATATTCTCCAACACCATAACTCCACCACTCGTCTGTCAGTTTGTTGTACTGTAGTGGCTTGTGAGTTGCTGTGATTCTGAAAGCTATGCCACCGGTATTTTAAATACCAGCAGGGTCACCCATAGTGGACAGGTTTCAGATGAGCTTCCAGATGAAGACAGACTAGGAAGAAGGAGTGACGAACTACTTCCAAATATTTAGGCACTGAAAACCTTATGAATAGCAGAGAAACACTGTCAGATACAGTGCTGGAAAATGAGCCCCTCAGGTTGGAAGAGCTGCCTCCTCAAAGTAGAATTGACCGTGATGATCCGAATGGAGTAAAGCCTGTGGGAGAAAAGCCCATGGGAACTTCATTTGCTGATGGGGCACAACTCAAAATGAAGAGAAACAGCTGTAAACATCCACTGGAAATCAGAACATGGAATGTACAAAGTATGAATCTGGAAATATTGGAAGTTGTCAAAAATGAAATGGAACACATAAACATCGATACCTTAGGCATTAGTGAGCTGAAATGGACTGGTATTGGCCATAGATAACCACATGGTTTACTATGCTGGAAATGACAAATTGAAGAGGAATGGTGTTGCATTCATTGTCAAAAAGAACATATCCAGATCAGTCATGGGGTACAACGCTGGCTGTGATAGGATAATATCCATGTACCTACAGGGAAGACCAGTTAATACCACTATTATTCAAATTTACTCACCAACCACTAAAGCCAATGAGGATGAAATAGAAGAATTCCACCAACTTCTTCAATTTGAAATTGATCAAACATGCAAGCAAGATGTATTGATCATTATTGGTGATTGGAATGCAAAGGTTGAGAGCAAAGAGGAAGGATCAGTAGTTGGAATATATGGCCTTGGTGATAGAAATGATGCTGGAGAACACATGATAGAAGTTTGCAAAATCAATGATTTGTTCATTTCAAATACCTTCTTTAGACAGCATAAGAGACGACTATATACATGGACCTCGCCAGATGGAATACATAGAAATCAAATTGACTACATCTGCGGAAAGAGACTATGAAAAAGCTCCATATCATCAGTCAAAACAAGGCCAGAGGCAGACTGTGGAACAGACCATCAATTACTCATATGCAAAT
>NW_006408565.1:11215206-11308599 GCF_000296735.1 Chrysochloris asiatica | reverse complement strand
GGTGACCCAAAGGAAAGCAGAAATCATTGGACAATCTCTTTGATATCCCATGCAAGTAAAGTTTTACTAAAGGTAATACAGAAATGGCTGCAAGCATACATTGACAGAGAACTTGCAGAGGTTCAAGTAGGATTTAGAAGAGACCATAGAACTAGGGATATAATTGCTGATGTCTGATGGATCTTGGCTGAAAGCAGAGAATATCAGAAAGATGTTTATGCGTGCTTTATTGACTAAGCAAAGGCTTTCGATTGTGTGGATCATGACAAGTTATGGACAGCATTGCGTAGTATGAGTATTCCAGAACATTTAATTGTGCTCAGGAGGCATCTGTACCTGGACCAAGAGGCAGTTGTTCGAACAGAACATGGGAACACTGAATGGTTTAAAATTAAGAAAGGTGTGCGACAAGGTTGTATCCTTTCAACATACTTATTCAAACTGTATGCTGAGCAAATAATCTGAGAAGCTGGGTTATATGAAGAAAAACGTGGCATCAGGATTGGAGGAAGACTCATTAACAACTTACAATATGCAGATGATACAACCTTGCTTGCTGAAAGTGAAGAGGACTTAAAACATTTACTGATGAAGTTCAAAGAGCACAACCTTCGGTATGGATTACATCTCAATGTAAAGAAAACAAAAATCCTCACCACTAAACCAATAAACAACATTCTTATCAAGGAAGAAAAGATTGAAGCTGTCAAACACTTCATTCTTCTTGGATCAACTATCAACACTCATGGAAGCAGCAGTTAAGAAATCAAGCGATGTATTGCATTAGGCAAATCTGCTGCACAAGACTTTTTTAAGGTGTTGAAGAGCAGCCAGAGTGCTCCTTAGAGGCCAAGATGGCCAAACTCCATCTCTCATACATAGGACATACTGTCAGGAAAGACCAGTTGTTTGAGAAGGATATCATGATTGGTAAGGTGGAGGGTCAGAGGAAAACTCCCAATGAGATGGATTGGCCAAGTGGCAGCATCGATGGACTCAAGCGTGGCAACAGTAGTGAGGTTGGGCCAGGATCGGGCAGTGTTTCATTCTGCTCTGCATAAGGTCATTATGAGTCAGTCAGTATCAACTTGATGGCACCTAACAACAACAACAAACAACACCATAACTCATATGCATCAATTTTTCTACAGTCTTCCTTATTTATTATCCAAGGTTCGTGTACTTATGAAGCAATTGAAAATACCATGGCTTAGGTCAGGCGCACCTTAGTCCTCAAACTGATATCTTTGCTCTTGAAAGAGGTCTTGTGCAACAAATTTGCCTAATGCAATATGGTATTTGATTTCTTGACTGCTGCTTCCATGAGTATTGATAGTTGATCCTAGCAAAATGAAGTCTTTGACAACTTCCTAGTCTGTCTTAGTCTGGGAACTCCACTGAAATCTGTCTACCTGGGTAGCTCTGATGGGCTTTAAAATACCAGTGCCATAGCTTCCAACATCACAGCAACACACAAGCCACCACAGTACAGCAAACTGACAGACGATTGGTAGGAAACAAATGTACAAGACTGAAAGTAGGGAATCAGATACCGGTTTGCAACCAAAAAATCCACAAAGTAAAAAGAGGGTAAATGTAATTATGTTGTTGTTGTTACGTGCCGTGGAGTCGATTCCGACTCCTAGCGACCCTGTAACAGGGTTTCCAAGGCTGTAAATCTTTACGGGCGCAGAAAGCCTCATCTTTCTCCCACGTAACAGCTGGTAGTTTCGAACTGCTGACCCTGAGGTTAGCAGCCTGATTTGTAACCACTAGGCAACTAGAGCTCCTTATAATGTAATTATAGAACTTCCAAATAAATAGGAAATTAAGTAGATTTCAAGAAAAAAAATAAAAATAAGTAAACCTAGGTGCATGCGCCTCCGCTGGACTCTCGAGTCCCTCCACGCAGGCGGGCGGCTCCGAAGAGCAAGTGCCTGCAAAGGCAGCAACCGTGACGCCTCTTCCTCACCTTGAGGCATCTCCTGAAAGAGCCACGCATTCCTAAAATCTTCTTCCACAAAATTTCATCCTCAGGGGCCAAGGATAGGCCTGAGCTGCAGTTTCCCTTCCTGCAGGACCAGGAGATAGTGACCACGCTGCAAGAGTGCAAGACGCTCTTCATTCTGCGCGGCCTGCCAGGAAGCGGCAAGTCCACGTTGGTCCAAGTACCGCGATGGCCCCAAGATGGTATCTGCAGATGCCTACAAGATTAACTCTGGCATTCACGGAGGCTTCTCTGAGGAGCACAAGCGGTTTGGACGAGGACTGCCTACTTACCCCGGGACATCAGAGTGCTCGCTCGTGCTGGATGACACCAACCATGAGCGGGCGCGGTTGCAACAGCTCTTTGAAATGGCTAACCAGTACCAGTACCAAGTAGTGCTCGTGGAGCCCAAGACGGCATGGCCACTGGACTGTGCCCAGCTCAAGGAGAAGAACCAGTGGCAGCTGTCAGCGATGAGCTGAAGATGCTGAAGCCTGGCCTGGAGAAGGACTTCCTGCCACTCTTCTTCGGATGGTTCCTGACCAAGAAGAGCTCGGAGAGCCTTCTCAAGGCTGGCCATGCCTTCCTGAAAGAGCTGGGGAACCACAAAGCTTTCAAGAAGGAGCTTCAACGCTTTGTCTCTGGGGCGGAGACCAAGAAGATTGAACTCGTAACCTACTTCAGGAAGAGACCCCAAGTGTGCTACACTGCACAAAGTTCTGTGACTATGGGAAGGCAGCTGGGGCAGATGAGTATGCCCAGCAGAATGTGGTGAGGAAATCATACTGCAAGGCCTTCACACTGACGGTCTCTGCCCTCTTTGTGACACCCAAGACAACTGGAGCCCTGGTGGAGTTAAATGACCAGGAGCTGCTGTTGTGGGCAGGTGATGTGGACAAACTGTCACCCACTGACAACCTGCCTCGGGATAGCTGCGTCCACATCACTCTTGGCTGTGCAAGTGATGTGGAGGCCGTGCAGACAGGCATTGACCTCCTCGAGATGGTGTGCCAGGAGAAGAAGGGCAACCAAGGCCAGGAGGTGGGCGAGCTACACAGGGACAAGCTCTACTCCTTGGGCAGTCAGCACTGAATGCTGAACCTGACCAAGAAGATGGAGGTCAAGGTCATCTTCATGGGTACTACCGGAAAGGCAAACCTGGACCCACACGCAGCAGCTGGAAAGGGGTTGCACCATCTTTTGAGTACCCTCACCACCAGGTGCCTCTTGATCCCCAAAGAAAGGGCAGAGAGCTTGATCTTTTTAAAATGTTTACTGTTAAGCTACCTGCAACTTTTTTAAAAAAAATGTTTACACTAATTTACTTCCTCCTGCTGCCCTCTTCCTGGCTAACACTCCAGCCCTCCATCCACACATGGGTGGTGGGAATGAGTAGACACCATTCAGGAACCTGAGCTAAAGCTGGCCCATTTGAGCCTGGAGCTGCAGCCAGAACTGAGCCCTGCTTCCAGTTACTGTCACCAGACCCTGCCCCCAGCTCTGCTGCCCTGCTGTGCTGGACTAATGGGAGGGCCACCTAAGGGCAACAAACAGCCTGCTGACCAGTGGTAGTAACACTGCCACAGAGAATGAGAGGTGGGTCTGGGGTGGAGGATCCCTGGGCTTTGATCCCTTTTTGAATCAGCACAGCCCCAGGAAGGCAGGGGCTATTTACCAGGGTAGAAAAAGGAGCTTATCCCACCTTTGGTCCAGGGTAGAAAAAGGAGCTTACCTCCTCCATAGGTAACAATTTGAGAACCAGGGAAGACAACAGAAGCTGAAGAAGCCAAATGTCAGGCTGCTGGCTGACTTCACTGGGAAGGACCTGGGCTTGCCATCGTTCCCAGCAATGGGCTTTACTGAGTGGCAGGCCACAGTCCATCGGTGGGGATGCCCCAGTGTTAGTCTGCCCAACCCATCTTGTCTCCATGGTGCCTTGGGAGGTCTCATGTGTGTCTCCTCTAAAGGGGCTTAGTGGGTATCTAGAGCCAGTAGAGCAGATCCCTGGCTGTTACGATCTGTCTACCTATTTCTCAGTGAAGGGATTTTTAACACTTTGCTACATATGCTGTGGTTCTTGCGTACCCTTAGCACCCTCCACTCAATAACAGGACCTTGTTAATCGGGTTGTGACGCAACAAAAGTACTTGGAATTTAAGTTACTATCCTGGCTTTGTCCAATTTAGCAATTTTAAGACTGGTAATGAAATAAATCATGTTAATCCTAAATAAATAAGTAAACCTACCAGTGACCTTACAACTAGACGAGTACTAACTCTAGCCTTAGCCCAACCCCTGCCCGTACCCCGAACACTAACCCTAGTCCTAACCATAACCCTAATGGTACAAGAACCCTAGGCTTAATTTTCTTGTTAGGCACCATCAAGTTGGTTCTGACTCTTAATGATCCTGTAAAGAGTTTCCGAGGAGAGGAATCTGAGTTTGAACCGTCAACCTTGTGGTTCAAATCAACCACTCAGTACAGTGCTTATTCTACAGCACTAAATCAGGACTCCTATTCAGACTTAGCCATGTCCTAATCCTCTTTTACCCCAGCTCCAAACTTTAAAAAAGCATATGAAGTTATATTAAAATTTGGTACATACAATTAAGCACTCAACTAGTAGCTGAAATGTTGGCAGTTCAAACCTACCAAAGGCACTTTAGAAGACAGTCCTAATGATCTGCTTCTGAAAGGTCATGGATTTGAAAGCTTTTTGGATCTGTTTCACTCTGCACACTGGAATTCCCATGAGTTGTAATTGACCCAATGGCAACTAAAAACAACTATAGTCAAAGACCTCCTGTTTGGCTAAAGACATGGAGCTATATGAAAATTCTAAAGCCTTGCTAGAGACATTTACTGTTCTAGTGTGTTCCGCACAGTACCAGAGGATGATTTGTTGTTGTTATGTGCCGTGGAGTCTGTTCCAACTCATAGCGACCCTGTACAGGGTTTCTGAGGCTGTAAATCTTTACGGGAACAGAAAACCTCATCTTTCTCCGATGAATAGCTGGTAGTTTCGAAGGAACTGCTGATCCTGAGGTTAGCAGCCCAATTTGTAGCCACTAAGCTACTAGAGCTCCTTTACATATGTAAAAATCCACGTTTATACAACTGATTACAAAATGCAGGGTTATCAAGCTTTTTTCCATTCATTTAAATAATATTAAACCCATTATCTCTTGTCAATGAATCAACTGGGCTTCTTAATGACCCTATGTTTCCAAAGACCAAGGCCTTAATTTTACAGAAGCTAACTGCCATATCTTCTTCCTATAGAGTAGGTTCTGACTCATAGCGACATTGTTTAGGGGTTCAAAAGCATTGAGTCCCCAGAGATCCTTTCAAATAATGATATAAAAATTTTCTGTTATTTTTCAATCCTCATAAAATGTCCATATGTCATCCTAAAGGTATTTTGCATCTTTTACTTCTCATGGTGTGGTGCTGTGGGTTAATGCACTGTACTGCAAAGTCAGTTTGAACCACAAAGTCAGCAGTTCACAAACAACAACAATTGACAAGAACGTCTCCCTGAAATATAAATACACACACATTTATACATAGATAAATCAAATCACTGCATAAATACAAAATGTGTGTACAATGTAGATAAAATCATTTTTATAAGCATTGCTTTTTTACTGATGTGTATGGTTTGTATACAAAAAATGCATTAAAACTTTTTTAAATTAAAAAAGGGAAAATAATGTAGTTACAGAACTTCCAAATGAAGAGGAAATTAAATAATTAATTAAATAAATTTAACTATAATCCTTACTCTAAGCTCTATCCTAATTCCTATTCTAAATTGCGTATTGCCTTCCCCATCAACCAATTTAACATATGTCCACCTTCTAACCATCAAAAAATGTTTCTTTTAGTATGAAAACCTTTTCTTGAGTTTTTACGATAGTTGTTGTTTGTTGTTAAGTGCTGTCAAGTTGGTTCCGACCCATAGCGGCCCTGTATAGGGTTTCCAAGGAGCAGTTGGTGAGCTTGAACCGCCGACCTTGCAGTTCAAATGGCTTTGCAGTCTGACGCATTAACTCATATAATATTTGTCCTTCAAGCACTGAACTGCAAAACACAGGGTCTGTGATTTGAACCCACCATAGCTCTGGGAGAAAGATGAGGCTTTCTGCTCCTAAGAACATTTAAAGCCACAGAAACCATATACAAGAATATCTGTGAGTGAAAGCACTTAGTTACAATAGTTTCACTCAGCATAATGCCCTCTAAGTTCATCCATGTTATGAAGTGTTTGTAGATTCATTACTATTCTTCAACTTTGCATAATAGTCCATTGTGTGTATGTTGTTGTTGTTAAGTGCTCTGGAGTCAGTTCCAACCCATAGCTACCCTGTATAGGATTTCCAAGGAGCAGCTGGTGAGCTTGAACTGCCTTGTGATTTAAACTAACTTTGCAATCAAGCTCATTAACCCATAGCACCACACAAGGATTCACTGTATATATGTACCAGTTTATTTATCCATTTTTCCATTAAAGAATGGATAAAACTAACACTAAACAAAGCCCTAGGCCTAGCCTTGTTATTAAGTGCCACCAAGTAGGTTAGACTCATAGCAACCCTGTATAGGTTTTCCAAGGAATAAACTGGTGGATTTGAACTGCCAACCTAACAGCTAACAGTCCAGTATTTATCCTATAGCCTAGACCTAGCCATAGTCTTAACCCTAGCGTAACTCCTTACTTCTGTTACCCCAAAATTTTTTTTGAAAAAGAAACTTATCACAGGCATCTTCCCAGTCAGTATTCCTCAGCCACCACAACCACACCATTCAGATGAAAGTACATCCCTCCCACCTCACCTCCCATCATGTTGGAGTCCTGCTGTGGCACTGCTGAATAATATGCTAGACAAGGTTAGTTTGAACTGCAAGGCTGGTGATTCAAATCCACCAGCTGCTCCTCAGAAACCCTAGACCGTAGAAGAATTGATGCCTTTGAGTTATGGTGTTGGAGGAGAATATTGATAGTGCCATGGGCTGCCAAAAGAACCAATAGATCCGTTTTGGAAGAACTGCAACCAGAGTGCTCCTTAGAGGCCAAGATGACCAAACGTCGTCTCATACTTTGGACATATTGTCAGGAGGGACCAATCACTGGAAAAGGATATCATATTTGGTAAGGTGGAGGGACAGAGAAAGAGAGGAAGACCCCCAATGAGATGGATTGGCCAAGTGGTAGCATCGATGGACTCAAGCATGGCAACAGTAGTGAGGTTGGCCCAGGATCATTCTGCTCTGCATAAGGTCGCTATGAGTCAGTCGGTATCAACTCAATGGCACCTAACAACAACAACATCTAAAAGATGCAGCTGATTCTAAGGGATTTCAGATTATGAGGGCTAGAGGAACTTTGACTTCCTTTTGAAACTCTGCACCCTAGTTTCCTTACTGTAAAGGAAACTGCCATCCCACCTCCGTGTTTTTGTGTTCAGATAGAACAGTGTTTTTGAGGTTCAGATAGAAGCTAAAAGCTCTTAGAAATGGTTAAATGATGACAGATGGTAGCAGGTTTAAAGACTGAAACAGAAAGGCACCAGAGAAAAATGTAATCTCTTGATGTCTCTCAGCATAAGGTCTAGACTACTGCAATTGCCTGATGTGTTTAAACACATTGAGTCCTGGACCACACCCCAATGAATCTGAACCATCACTCCCTGCCTTTGGGAAGCAGCCCTTTGACAGGGTCAGGGGTGTGGCTGGTTGGGGCTTTGGGTGTCAAGTCAAGATGATTGGATTTTATCTTAAGAATAAGATAAGGGTATTAAAACATTTTAAATAGGGAAGTACCATGACCGCATTTTATTTTTTGAAAGACTACCCTTAAGTGTGCCTTGAAAATGTTAAAGAAGGAAAGGATTATGAACAGCTTTTCCATCTAGGAAGAATTCCTTGCCCATAAGGAGCTAAAGAAGGTGTGTCTAAGGAGTGTGTCACATGGTAAGGTTTTAAGTTGGAGACTTAGATGAGATGCACTCACCTCGGAGTTTAAGGTCACTGGAGAGTCAGAGGAAACTTGGAATCATGTCCTCCAGTATGTTCTCCATCCGATTCATGTGCCAGTGCTGCAGGCAGCCTCTGAAACTTGGGAAGTCTGCAGAGACCCTGGGCCTCAGCACCACCCAACAACTACCAGTTCCACTCCTCCCTTTGGCTCAAGGAAAGTCTGGAGGAATCAAGGAGGAAGATCCTACTTCCATGAAGGAAACAGATACTACAAATCTACAGGATGGTGCCTCTTGCAGACCCCTTCCTGATGACAGCATGAAGTCCTGGGAGACTTCCATGTCCTGGGAGAATTTCAACCCCTTCATCCTACTCGGGGATTTGAGTTCCATGAGAACAAGCAGCCAGAAGGTCACTGCAGACATATTTGACATCCTCTCTGGTGAGAAAGCTATGGATCACCCCCTGTGTGAGGAGTGCACTGACAACCTTCTTGAACAGCTAGACATCCAACTCACAATCACAGAGTCTACGAGTCAGAGCTACAGAAATTGCTTGGAGACCAGGGAACTGACAACAGGTGAGAATGAGATGGAAACATTGCAGAAGGAGCTGAAGGATTTGGAGCTAGAAGAGGAAAGGCTAGTCCAAGAGCTGGGTAATATGGAGAAGAACTGGAAAAAGGCAGCAAGAGACCACGAGGCAGCCCAGGCAGAGACTGAAGCGCTGAACCAGCAAGAGATACAGTACCTGAGGGACTGCAGTGCCTTGAAACGTCAAGAACTGGAATTGTTTGATGAGCTGAGGAGCTTGGAGAACCAGCTGAAATATACCCAGATCCACTTGGACCAACTGGCAAAAACCAGTATCTTCAATATGACATTTGATATCCAGTATGAAGGCCCTTTGGGCATCATCAATAACTTCAAATTGGGCTGCCTCCCCACTGTTCCCGTAAGCTGGAATGAAATCAGCGCTGCCTGGGGGCAGACAGCTCTACTGCTCCTTGTCCTTTCCAAGAAAATGGGAATGGAATTTCAGAGATATCAACTTATCCCCTGTGGAAACCATTCCTATCTGAAGTCTCTAACAGATGACTCTGTTGAACTGCCTTTGTTTTGTTTTGAGGGGCAGAGTGTCTTCTTGGATAAGTTTGACCTTGCAATGGTGGCTTTCCTGGACTGTTTGCAGCAATTCAAGGAAGAGGCTGAGAAAGTGGGACTCTGCCTGCCCTACAGGATCGATGTGGAGAGGGGACAGATGGAAGACCTTGGAGATGGTGTTGAATGCTATTGCATCAGAACCTTCTTGAACACCGAGGAGCAGTGGACAAAGACACTCAAATTCATGCTTGTAAACTTGGAGTGGGCTCTTGTTTGGTCTCCTTAAGGTAATGTCAAAGCCAACTTGTTTGTTCCTTACATGAGGGGGAGGGAAATTTTTGTTTAAAATTTTTTCATTTGTGAAAATATCATCAATTGTAAATCTAAGAATTCAAATGTTCATAATTTTTTTAAATGGTCACAAAAGGTCTTAATACCTTTATAATAATTAACCACTTGAAAGCCAGTTGCCATGTCATAATAATAAAGTATTGCCATCTTTCCAAATATATTTTTTAAATGTTTTATTGTGACTTATGTATAGTTTACGTGGGAGAACATTAGCTTTATATTCATCCTATCGTATATCGTTTCATTGCCATGGTTACAATCCCCTCCATGAGTCATCAACCAACCAAAGGGTATATACCCTACAAGCCTGTCCCCCACCCCCACCCCAGTCATCAGCACACAGCCCCTCTCCCTCTCTGGTTCTAGAGCCCCCCAGCCACTCCATCTGTCCACGTTGTCATCTCTGCCTCCATCTCTGGCATCACTGCTTCTCTGGGTAGGGTCTCACACTCCACTCTTCTCCCTTGATGGTTCCAGGGACCTCCATTCCTAGACTGCGAAGTCAATCACTCCTCTCCTTTTGCTACAAAATGTCTACCTTTACATTTCCAACCATCACAGTCAGTCCTGATAACAATTATTCACCATTGTACCACAAGGGATCTATGCCCATCTCCTTTCATCAGCCCAGCCCAGATAGATTGGATACTACTCAGTGGAGATAATATCTTCCTCCGCACCCTCTGGATCTAGACTCCCTCTGGAAAGCTTGTAAACCATCACTTCTTGCTTTTGTAGTCCCCCCATTTTGGGTAGCCAATGTCCAAGTTGCCCATCCCTGTCTACTCAGAGTATGGAGGGGGTGGGAATAATCCTCGCTGTAAAGATTTGTTCCCTCTTTGAGCTACTGCATCCAAATACATTTTTGTCCTTTGTATGTTCGTCTCCTCTTCTCGAGCCAGACAAATTGAAAGCAACAGGAAAAAATAGATCACAAGAGGACAAGATTAGTCTTACATGCGAGGGTGAAGGTAAAGGGAATGGTGACTGTTTTCATTCTTTTTTAATCAGAATAAGCATTTGGGCCACTGTTTTAAGTAGTAGTGGTTACGAATCGGGCTGCAAACCGCAAAGTCAGCAGTTCGAAACTACCAGCTGTTCCGTGGGAGAAAGATGAGGCTTTCTGCTCCCGTAAAGATTTACAGCCTTGGAAATCCTGTACAGGGTCGCTATGGGTCGGAACCGACTCCACGGCACATAACAACATAAGCATTAAAAAAAAAAAAACCCTTGTGAATTGAATAAAGGTTTATAGAGTAGATCATCAGTTTTACATTCAATAAATAATATACTTTTTTTCATTACAATGATTGCAATCCCCCTCCATGTACCAACCGTTAACATATTTACCTCTATTCACTTTAACTATTGCATTCCTCCCTGTTTCTCCCACTATCTTCCTCTTTTCTCTGCTAACCTCCCTCTTGTATATTGACTACCCTGTCACCCATGGAACATGCTGTGCACAGGGTCTCTATGAGTCGGTACTGACTCGATGGCACCTAACAACAACCCTCCTCCAGCCTGTGAAAAATGCCCTCCTCTCTTCCCCTGTAACCATTCCTTTTATCAAGAAAACCTTTTCTTAACTTATAACAACATCAGCCTCATACACTATTTGTTCTTTTGTGATTGACTAATGTTTTGTATTATACTTTTAAAAACATCATTCTAAGAGATCACCAAAGTGTCAAAGACTATGTTGAAAACGAAAAGGATGTGTTTACAAATCTATTTTAAAGGTTTTAGAATTGTTAATCCAGATATTGCACAACAGCCCTCTAAATAGGGGATTCCTGGTGTGGCGCTGTGGGCTAAAGCATCAGACTGCAAAATTGTTTGAACTGCAAGGTCGGTGGTTCAAGCTCACCAGCTGCTCCTTGGAAACTTTATACAGTGTCGCTATGGGTCGGAATCGACTCGAGGGCACTTAACAACAACAACAACACCCACTTATATTGACGTGCTGAAGTTACGATTAATTAACCGAAGGTCACACAGCTAACAAGCTGAAGACTCCCTAACCTCTGCCTTGCGGATGGCTGCACTCATCACTCATTGTTTGACCCCTTTTCTAATAGCCTGGGAGCCAGGGTCACCCTGTGACTTGAAGACAGTTTGGGGCAAGATCCCAGGTCAACTCTGCGGTCACCGGCGCACTTGCCAGTGGCACCGCCCGCTGGGCAAGCTGCCCAAATGCTGGAGCAAAGGACACCTGAAAAAGGCGGGGCGGAGGCGGGTTATCTCTGCTGATGGACAGGATGTGGACCAGTGGCTGTCGCAGAGTCTCACCTGGCGGGCTACGTGGGCTCAGGTATGCAGTGGCCCCGCCCCGGCCCCGCCCCGGCCCCGCCCCGGCCCCGCTCCAGTCTGGTCTCTGGGAGCGGAAATTCCTGCAAGGGCCGAACTGAAAGGGCACAGAACTCAACCGAGGGACTCGGCCATGGAACCTGTAGAGACCTGGACCCCTGAGAAAGTGGCAGCTTGGCTAAGAGGTGGGTGGGGCCGGTATACAGAGCCGGGCTTGGGGGAGAGGAAAGTGTGGGGTCCTGGTAGGCAGGAAGAAGAAAAGGGAAGGTGAGAGGGGCAGGAAGAAGGAAAGGACCTGCCGAGTCTGTCAGTCGGTTAGTCAGTCAACAAGTATTTCTAGAACTTCTTCCATGTACCAGGTACTGTGCTAGGCAGAGGAACAGACGACATGACCTTGGAGGGCCCAAGGACCCAGAAGAAGGTCCCCCATCTGACCAACATCCCAAAAGGCCACCAGGCTGGGAATGGGGAGGCCGGGTTTTGTGTAATGAAAACAGGAGGCCCCAGCAGGGTCCACGCCCACATTATCTCCATCTTCCCGGAGCCGTGGGGCCCAATGGGCTGTTATTAAACCCGTTTTTTCAGAGAAAGAAATTGACCATAGAGCCAGGAAGTGATTTTCTCAGAGGCTTTAGACTAGGACCCACCTTGATGTCTCTTTCCCCTCTCTACACTTCTTTGTTCTTTTTAAGTACCACAGAGTCAACTCAACTTGGACTCATAGTGACCCTGTATAGGGTGTCTGAGGAGCAGCTGGTGGGTTTGAACTGCCAACTTGTGGTTCACAGTCCAGGGCTTATCCTATAGCATCAAATCCCCATTCTTAGGCTCTTCAAAGAGAGAAAACTGAAGGGGTTGGCACAGCCGGAACAGGGAGACGCCCTCTCCAGCCTCAGCAAGCCCCCCAGCGAACGAGTGGCAAAAGGCTTAAATAAATGGCAGACAGACTCCATGGAAATAAGCCCTTCTGACCACAGCTGAGGAGGTGAGGAAATTCCTCTCAGAGGAGGCTGCTGGGGGCAGGTTCATGGTGACCAAGCCCCATAAGGGCAGGGATTCAGGCTGGAGTCAGACTCCCAGACTGGGCTCCAGACCCAGTTCTACTACTCATCAGCTCTGTGACCTTAGTTTTTCCATCCAAGAAATGGGAAAGGCAATTCTGACTTCACAGAATAAAGAAAAATGAGACAAAGACAAAAGTATGTGCAACTCAACATGGAGCTTTTTTGGGAGGGAGGTAGCCAAATACATTCACTGTCCTTGGGAAGGGAGTTCCTGGAGGGTCCCTAGCCAGGAAGCGGCAGTCTCATAACTGCCAGCCCAGTGCTCCTAAAGCCACACCAGGATAAAGGACAACTATTGGTCACACACCAGTTGCCTAGTGAAGGAGGCTAAAGGAATAGCAGTAATGAACCTAAAGCAAACAAGAACTTTCCAAGAACTACAGGGAGTTGTTAAGTGCTTTGGAGTTGGTTCTGACCCATAGTGATTCTGTATAGGGTTTCCAAGGAGCAGCTGGTGAGCTTGAACCCCTAATCTTGCAGTTCACACTGACTTTGCAGTCCAGTGCATTAGCCCACAACTCCACACCAGGTTAGGAGTCAGGCTGCTAATCTCAAAGTCAGCAGTTCAAACCTGCCAGCCATTCCACAGGAGAAAAATGAGGGTTTCTGTTCCCATAAAGATTTACAGCCTTGGAGATGCTGTATAGGGTCACTATGATTTGGAACCTACTCTACAACACACCACTACCACAGGGAATTAGTGCTCTGGATCTGAAGTAGTGTGTTTGCTGGGAGGAGAGGCTGAAGAGGCAGGCAGTGACCCAATCTTATAGTCTTGTGGGTCATGGCAATAATAATATGATGGCTGCTTTTGACTACTGCAAACTAGAGAATGGGCCAAGGACTTGATATGTATCATGTAATCTAACCTAATATGATTGTTTTTGTTGTTGTTAGGTGTCAACGAGTCGGCACCGACTTATAGCAACCCTATACACAGCAGAACAGAACACTGCCTGGTCCTGGGTCAACCTAACAATCGTTGCTACACTTGAGCCCATTGATGCTGCCATTTTGCCAACCCATCTCTCTGGGGATCTTCCTCTTTTTCTCTGACCCTCCACCTTACCAAAACAATGATAATCATTCTCCAGTGACTGGTCCCTCCTAACAATATGTCCAAAGTACAAGAGATAAAGTCTGGCCGTACTACTGGCTTCCAAGGAGCACTCTGACTGTATGTACTTCATACAACACAGATCTATTTGTTCTTTTGGTAGTCCACGGTATTTTCAAATATTCTCCTCCAACACCATAACTCAAATGCATCAATTCTTCTATGGTCTTCCTTATTCACTATCCAACTTTCACATGCATATGAGGTTATTGAAAACATCATGACTTGAGTCAGGCACACCTTAGTCCTCAAGCTGACATCTTTGCTCTTCAACACTTTTAAAAGGTCTCCTGCAGATTTGCCTAATGCAGTACATCGTTTTATTTCTTGACTGCCACTTCCATGAGTGTTGATGGTTGATCGGAGAAAAATGAAGTCTTTGACAACTTCAATCTTTTCTCCAGTGATGAGACTGTTGTTTATTGGTCTAGTGGTGAGGACTTTTGTTTTCTTTACATTGACATGCAATCCATACTGAAGACTGTGCTCTTTGGTCTTCAGTAAGTATTTTAAGTCTTCTTCACTTTCAGCAAGCAAGGTTGTATCATCTGCATATCGCAGGTTGTTAATGAGTCTTCCGCTAATCCTGATGCCACGTTTTTCTTCATATAACCCTCCTTCTCGGATTATTTGCTTGGCACACAGGTTGAATAAGTATGGTGAAAGAATACAACCCTGTCGTACACCTTGCCTAATTTTAAACAATTCAGTGTTCCCTTGTTCTGCTCGAACAACTGCCTCTTAATCTACGTACCGGTTCCTCATGAGCACGATTAAGTGTTCTGACTTCATAGAGTAGAGAAAATGAGACAATCAAAGACGAAAGTATGTGCAACTCAACATGGAGCTCTTTTGGGAGGGAGGTAGCTAGATACATTCACTGTCCTTGGGAAGGGAGTTCCTGGAGGAACTGTTGTCCATAGCTTGTTATGATCCATAAAATCAAAAACCTTTGCGCAATCAATAAAGCACAGGTAAACATCTTTTTGGTATTCTCTGCTTTTAGCCAAGATCTATCGAACATCAGCAATAATATCCCTCGTTCCACATCCTCTTCTGAATCTGGCTTGAACCTCTGAAAGTTCTCTGTCAATGTATGGTCACAACCATTCTGTATTACTAGTAAAATTTACTCTCATAGCATATCAAAAAGATTGTCTGATGATTTCTGCATTCCATTGGGTCACCTCTCTTTGCAATGGGCACAAATATGGATCTCTTCCAATCAGTTGACCAGGTAGTTGTCTTCCAAATTTCCTGGCATAGATGAGTGTGTGCCTCCAGTGCCACCTCACTTGGTAGAAAGATTTCAATTTGTATTCCTTCAATTCCCAGTGCCTTGTTCTTTGCCAGTGCCTTCAGTGCGCCTTGGACTTCTTCTTTCAGTATCATTGGCTCTTGATCAGCTACCTCTTGAAATGGTTGAACATCAACCATTTCCTTTTGGTACAGTGACTTTGTGTATTCCTTCCATCTTTTTTTGATGCTTTCTGCATCATTTAATAATTTTCTAAGAGAATCCTTCAATAACGCAAGTCGAGGTTTGAATGTTTTGTTCAGTTCCCTCAACTTGAGAAATGCTGAGCGACCCTGCTGGTATTTAAAATACCCATGGCATAGCTTCCAGAATCACAGCAACACACAAGCCCCCAAAGTACAACACACTGACAGATGAGTGGTGGAGCCTGATATGATTAGATATTGTTAAGTGCCATCGAGTCAGCTCTGATTTGTAGCTACCCTGTATAGGGTTTCCAAGGAGCAGCTGGTAGGTTTAAAGTGCCAACCTTGTGCTTCATAGTCCAGTGCTGATCTTACAGCTCACACCAGAAGTCCATGATTGGAAAATAGGTGCTTTTATTATCCCCATTTACAGCTGAGGAAACTGAGGCACTTACTCAAATATAGGACAAGAGCGCAACTCCAGAGCCCATGTTCTTATCCTCTGTGTCAATAGTCTTCAGACTTGAGTTAACATCAGAATCCCCTGGAGAATTTCTTAAAACACAGGCTGCTGGACTCCACCCCCAGTCTCTGATTCAGCAAGTCTGGGGTAGGGTGTGAGAATTTGTATTTCTAATAAGTTCCCTGGTGAGTTTGATGCTACCAGTATGGGGACCACCCTTTGAGCACCATCACCCTATACTAGCCTACTTCTCAATTCAATGGCCTTATCTATGATATGGGTAGAACACAGCCTGGGGTGCAGGGTTGTTGTTAGGAGCAGATGGAAGGGAAAAGGGCTTTGCAGGGATGAGGAGCTGACAAGAGGGGTTGTAACAGCCTCCATGCTGACCCCTGTTTTGCTTCTTCCAGGCCTCGATGATTCCTTGCAGGACTATCCCTTTGAGGACTGGAAGCTGCCTGGTAAGTATCTGCTCCAGCTCTGCCCCCGGAACCTGGAGGCTCTGACCGTGTGGCCTCTGGGTCATCAGGAGCTTATCCTGGATGGAGTGGAACAGCTCCGGGCTCTGGTGAGTGAGTGGTGGCCACACTGACCACAGCGTCCACCATCCTGAGTGCTGCTGATGGGTGATCGTCAGTGCGCAGGAAGTGACCTTCCCCATCATCGGCACAGAGCGCTGGACTACAGCTGGAGAACCTGCAAAGCCTGACAGAGAGGCTGCTGTCGGGAACCCATGCTTTCCAGAGCTTAGCCCAAGGCCATCTAGGGACCTGTGCCGAGACCCCTGCCGAAGTCCTCAGTGCAGCTGTGGAGCTGGTGCATGAAGCTCGCACCCTCCTCTTCTGGCTCAACAGGTCAGGATGACTGGTGGGAGGCCCTTCTCATCCTTGGTCTTCTCCAAGTGTCAAAGGGCATGGGAGAGAAAGACAAGAAAGATTCTTGTCCAAAAGTAGCAGGATTTTCAGGATTGTCCATCAGCACTGCACTGTGTAGGCATGAGTGCTTTGATGCCTGGATCCCCTCTAGCTTGTGGTCAGAGCAGATATATCAATAGTCATTACCAGAATGCTTCCCTCACCTCCTTCACTAGCTGCTTCTGCTCATCCTACAGGTCTAACTCCAATGTCACCTCCTCAGGTCTGCTTTCTCTGTGACACCCTCAGAGCTCCCTGTACTCTATAGTACTCCCTCCAGTTGGCATGAAATCATTATTGACATAATGATGTGTGTCACATCTGCATCCCCAGTGCCTAGAGCAGGCAAGTGGTGACGTGGCTTTATTGTTAAGCACAGTCCCTTAATCACTGCTCTGTCTCCCTGTCAGGTACCTCTTCTCCCACTTAAATGACTTCTCAGCCTGCCAGGAGATTGGAGAGTTGTGTGGAGAGCTGGGTCAGGCCTTGCAGGAGGTAGGGGATCCAACGGCCAGCTTGGCCCAGGCTATAGACACCAAATTGGGCTAGAGCTTTTTATAACCTGTGAATCAGCATAGGGTCAGGTGTGAGGGCGAGGGTGCGGCAAGGGCAGGAAGAGAGGAAGTCCAGCTACTGGGTACAGGTCGGTGGTGGCATTGGGCTCCTAGCTGGCAGGGACCCCAGTTGTTTGACACTTCAAAGTAGGTGGGAGGGAAGGGCATGTGCAGTGACTTCTGGGGGTCTGGTCTCAGTGGAGGAAGCCTAGCAGTCAAAGCTCAGGGGTTCCCGTAAATTCTGGGAGGAGCCAGAGAGTGGGGAGAGACTGTAGGGAACCCCACTTTTCTCTCAGATGGACGCAGCCCCTCTTACTCAGTGTGGCTCCTACCTCTCACTCTGTTTTCAGGATTGCCCAGCAGCTGAGAAGGAGAGCCGAGTCCTGAGAATTGTAAGTCTAGGAAGGAGAAGGGGAGCAGGGACTGTGGGGGAGCAGGCGCAGGCTGGACACACACCCTGTTTGAATCTTTTAGTGCAGCCACTTGGTGGGCATCTGCCACAATATCCTGAACTGCAGCCCTGAAGAGCTGCTGGCACAGAGGGCCGTGCTAGAGCAGGTGCAGTTGGACGAGCCTTTGGTAAGGCCTGGCATCTGACCTCCCACCTCTGACCCCTCAGTTGTCTCTTCTGGGCTCTGAAATATAGTTCTAGGAATCTCGATTATTCCAACTGAAAAGTCTTTTTTGTATAGATATTAAAGTAGAGGCCCAGAGGACTTAATCAGGCTCATCAGGTTTCAGCACTTTCCCAATCCTGAGGGGACTGAGTGAGCATGGTGGTCTCAGGTGGCACATTCCAGCCCCAGAGGCTCGGGAGCAAGTTAGAGGAAGTGACATGAGCATCTGTCATTTGCTTTAATCTTTGACCAATTGGGGAAACCAGAGCCACCAGCCCTGCCCCTCCCCTCCCCATCTCTGCTTATCCCTTCAGTAAAGTTACTAAAATTCTAATGCCTCTGAAATCACTGATGCAGTTTCCCTGTGGCTCTCGGAGGAGGAAGCAGAGGCCCAGAGAGGAGTAACAAAGCCAGAGTCAACAGCAGTCTGGGGCAGGGCCCAATTGGAGCCAGCTCTGACCTCAGTCAGCCTGCATAAGAGTCCCGGCACCCAGCAGGCCTCCTGCCTGCTGCCCCTACTACCTGAGCCCTTGGTGATTCCTCTTCTACCTCTGCAGGGTCTGGAAATTCACACGACCAGCAACTGTCTTCACTTTGTGTCTCGAGTTGGCCCCCAGGTGAGAGACTGACCCTTTTCAGTCACTCACCCCCAAGCTCTTTCACCTGCCAACCAAGCCAGCTTCAAACCTAGGGAAGCTTATTCTTGGAACCCCGTTTCCTACAGCAGGTCCCCTCCAACTCCCAACTGCAGATCCTGCCTGGAGACGAAGTTGTCCAGATCAATGATCAGGTGGTGGTAAGTGAGGCAGAGAAGTTCATGGGGGTGGACGTGGGGTACATAGAACCCAGGGCTGGTACAGGGTGCGGAGGAAACTAAGGGTTCTGCTGGGAGCCAAGAATTGTGGGACTGCTTTCCATGAGATGAGTCAGCTCAGAATAGCTTGGCAGAGTCAAGGTGAAGGGCTCATGGAGACTTCCTGGAGGAGTAAGGTAGGACAGAAGCAAAAGGCTGAGAGCAAGTTCTGAGTAGGAAGGGAAGAGTTGTTGGGATGCCTCAGAGCCTCCCGCCAGCTCAGTGTATCTCTGCTGCCCTGTCTCCCAGGTGGGCTGGCCCCATAAGAACGTGGTGAGAGAGCTGCTTCGGGAGCCAGGTGGGACCAGCCTAATACTAAAGAAGGTCCCAGTGCCTGAGAACCCCCCACAGGTATCTGTCTCCCACCGTTCCCATCCACCCCCACTCCCTTTCTGTTTTGGACTCTTGTTGTCAGCTCCATCATCTTGTTTCTGGTTGCTCCTCAGACTGCTCCTCAGGTCTTGGACACCTTGCAATCACTGGCTCTGGGTCCACTGTCTCCCAGGTAACAGGCTCTGTCTTGGGCGCATGTCTCAGTGTGGGAATCGCTGGCGCATCTCATCTCCATTTGCTCTCTTCAGGGCCCAGTCAGAAGAAATCTTTGCCTTTGACTTGACTTCAAGCACAAATCCTGAGCCCACCCCTGCCTGGGCAGGTAATTTCAAAGCCCTACATCCCCAGGTGGTAATGTCCCAGGCAACACATCTGAGTTGCCTGGTTCTGACCTCCTAAACTTGCCCTTTCCCCAGGTGATAACACTGGGCTCAGGACCTTCTCCCTCTTTCCTTTCTCCCCAATAGACTCTGCTTCCCTCGATCCTGAACCCACGCCCATCTCCCCTGTGTCCATAGCCACATTCTCATCAGGGACAATAGAGACTCTGAAACCCTCAGGACACCCTGACAAGGTAAGCTCAGGACTCAGCAAGGAGCATGGGGGAGCTCTGCACCTAGACCTGTCTCTAATCCATTTATTGTCCTTTCAGAGTCCTGTCCCTGGTCGGAAGAAATCAAAAGGTATGAAATGTGCCGGTCTGGGCAAGGGATCCCATGTAGAAAAAGTCTTAGGAATCTTTACAGGGTTGGTCCAGACCCTCCAAACAGCCCCACATATATACTTCCCACAGCTCCCAGCCTGGGCCAGCTCTGTGACTTTGACCCAAGGCTTATCCTCTTTGGTCTCTGGTTTCCTCGTGTCTAAAATGGGAAGAGTCACCCCCACCTCAGAGACGATATGTGTAACATTCTGATCAGTTGGAGGTGCTCCTGGAGAGCCAGGGAACAGGCTTAGGCATCCAGGACACCTCTCAGCCCTTCACCACCCTGGCTATGCTGTACTGCACAGGTGTGGCGACACGGCTGAGCCGCCGGCGGGTGTCATGCAGGGAGCTGGGCCAGCCTGACTGTGATGGCTGGTTACTACTCCGCAAGGTGCCTAGCGGCTTCATGGGCCCACGCTGGCGCCGCTGCTGGTTTGTGCTCAAGGGACATACTCTCTACTGGTACCACCAGCCCCAGGTGAGTTCCTCCCCCAGGGTAAGCAAGCAAGTCACCTCAGGACCTGGCTCTTGTCCCAATTCCACTACCCACTCCCATATGTAGTCATGGGGTGGGGGGGTGGGGGGCAGTGTTTCCATCTGTCAAATAGGAACACTCCATAGGGTGAGATGAGTTTGTGTGTCACAGCAATTTGTAAAGGATATCTCAAGAGGCATGAGAGAATGATCTTTATTCTTCCTTTTCTGTTATTCTGTCCATCTCAGTGATGGGCTATTTATTCAATCATTTATTCATTCAACAAACATCTGGGTACCTACTGTGTGCCCAGCTCTGGGCTGGGCACTGGGGAGAGATACAAAACAGAACTGGACTGTCCCAATTATTCTGGGACTTAGAGACTGAGAGAGGAAGGAGATGCATGTATACTTGGGGACATTGTAGGGGATAATGCTATGATGAAAGAAAAGCTTATGGACATGTGGGAGCCCAGCAGAGGTGTTCAGTCCACTCTGAGGAGTCAAAAAGGCTTCCAGAGAAAGTGATGCCTGGGGTGAGTCAGATGGGAAGAAGGGAAAGACGCTCGTCTCCCCAGTACATGGGCACAGGGTTTGCAAAGTTCAATGGTTGGAGCAGCTTCTTTTGTGTCTGTGGAGGGAGCAAATGCATAATTCAGGCCCCGTCTATTTCGGTATCAGGGAGCTCCCCTTTCTTGGCTCAGAGGTTCCCCTTAGCCACACTGCCTTCCCTACCCCAGTCCTACCTGAGTCCTAAGTATTAAATGACTGTGTTTAGAGAGCCCAGGAAGACTCTCTCTTACCCCCATTGGCCTCAGGGACCCAAGGGGTAACTAGGAGCCTGCCTAGGCCTCAAGAGTATTGAGGTTCCCAGCTGACCTTCACACTGTGAACCCTCTAGGATGAGAAGGCCGAGGGTCTCATCAATGTCTCCAACTACAGCCTGGAAAGTGGACAGGATCAGAAGAAAAAATAGTAAATCCTGGGTTGTGAAGGGCTGGGAGGTTGGGCTTCCTGGTCTAGCCTGAGTTCTGGATGGGCACAGGCAGGCTGAGTGTGGCCCCTCTGTCCCCTGGCAGTGTGTTCCAGCTCACCCACAGTGTGTACAAACCCTTCATCTTTGCTGCTGATACCCTGGCTGATCTGAGCATGTGAGTGTCCCCTCCCTGCCACCCCAGTTACCAGTCTCTGAGTGCCTGGGAGTCTGGGCTGGTGAGTTGGTCTGATAATGGCTGATCGAGGCATTTACTTACCTTTCTTAGCCCCAGTTTCATCGTCTAAAAAGTAGACTAAGAATTTCCTGCTTCTCAGAGTTGTTCAGGATTGAAGTAGAAGGTGATGTGGGTGCAAAGCTTCTGGCATACAGTGGTGTTGTTGCTGCTGTTAGGTTCCATCCAATGATTTTCAACTCGCAGCAATCCCATGTGCCCCTAGGGTTGTCTCAGCCATAATTTATTAGAGCGGATCACCAGGTCTTTCTCCCGTGCAATCACGGAGTGCATTTGAAACACCAGCCTTTTAGTTGGTAAACGAGTGTTTAACTGTTTTGTGCCCCCAGGACTCTTTGGAATACACCCACCCACTGCCATCGAGTCGGTTCCGACTCAGAGCTACCCTGTTGGACAGAGTAGAACTGCTCCCTAGGGTTTGCAAGACTGTAGATGTTGATGAGCAGACTACATCTTTCTCCTGTGGAGCAGCTGCTGGTTTGAATCATTGATCTTATGGTTAGCAGCCCAGTGCTTCACCCACTACACTACCAGGATTCCTTTTGGCCTACAGTTGGTTGTTGGTGGTTGTGTGCCATCAAGTCAATTAGTGACCCTGTATAGGGTTTCTGAGGCTGTATATCCTAGAAGCAGAAGGCCTTTTCTTTCTGCCAAAGAGCAAGTGGCTGATAGACTCAAACTGCTGACTTTGTAGTTAGTAGCCCAGCTTCTAACCTACTTTGCTACCAGTGCTCCTTTTCTGCCTATAGTTGTTTTTGTTAAGTGCCGTCGAGTCAGTTCTGACTCATAGCAACCCTGTATAGTATTTCCGAGGAGCAGCTGATGGGTTTGAACCACCGACCCTGTGGTTCAAATCAACCTTGTGGTCCAATGCATTATCCTACAGCACCACACCAGGCCTCTAGGGTGTAAATAAAAACTGATGACTGCAGTTTCAGTCTCCCTGAGATCCACTCGCTTCTCCATAGGTGGGTGCGTCATCTCATTACCTGTATTTCCAAGTACCATTCTCCAGGGCGGGCCACTGCATCCCGAGAGGAAGGTAAGTACCTCATAGGAGTTAATAAAAGGAAGTTGAGTCTCACCTGAACCTCCACCTTTCCTAGAACAAAGGCTGGAAACTCAGATGCCCTAGCCCATCACTTGGCCTTCCCAAACCCTATAAGGTTTAATAGGTTCCTCAATTGCTCCTCCTACCCCAGATTGCTACAGTGAGACTGAAGTAGAAGATCCTGATGATGAAGCTGGGTCTCGCTCAGCTTCAGTGAGTAAGGGGCCTGTGTGAGTCGGAGGTGCTGGGTGAAGAGTGGGGTGTGGAACTCAGTCTAATTATCCTCATCTTCTGCCCTACCTGCAGCCCAGCCCAGCCCAAACCTGGAGTCCCCTCCATGGAGACACAGCACTGGCACCAAGCTCCACTCAGAGCAGCCCAAGAACTTCCTTTGGTCTTCCAACAGGTGCTATGCTGGGGCTGGAGCTGGGATGAGGTCTGGAGTGGGAACACTCACATCCTGCTCCCTCCCTCCACAGATAGTAGTGATGGGGCACTGGAAAGAATGGTACAGGGGCTGAGGCAGGGTGGTGTGTCCCTTTTGGGCCAACCACAACCAGTCACCCATGAGCAATGGCGGAGCTCCTTCCTGCGGCGTAACCGAGAACCCCATCTCAATGAGAAGGCACACCGAGTACGGGTGTTACAGAGCACACTCAAGGTCAGCATCGGGGAGCCAGGCATGGCAAGGGGCTGGGTTCTGGGATTCAGGCTTTGATTCCTGCTCCCAGCCTCCACCATGGGATTTGGACTTCAGGCTCAGCTCTGGGCTTCATGCTCTAGTCTGGTTTCAGCTGGGGTGGGAGTGAGGGGGAGGTAGTGGGAGGGTGGACCTCTAGGTTCTGAGCTGGGATGTGACCTTTCACCAAGTCTTCCTATACTAGACTCTAGATTCAAAAATGTGGGTTAGACTGGGACAGGTGCTGGATTTAGATGCTAGACTCCAAGGTTAGCTCTAGGCTTGGACTGTTCCCTCCTGTTCCCCTCACAGGCAAAGATGCAGGAGCTACAGGTCCTGGAGGAAGTGCTTGGTGACCCAGAACTGACAGGAGAGAAGTACCGACGATGGAAGGAACAGAATCAGGAGCTGTACACAGAGGTCCTGGGGACCTGGAGCGGGATGCAGGCTGAGGACAACTCTCAAGTCTTAACATCTGACTCTGAAGAACAGTCCTCCTGTCCCCCACACTCTAACCCTGAGGAGCACTCCTATCTCCTGCCCTCTGTCCCTAAAGAACAGCCTCCAATGTCCTGACCTCTGACCCTGAGGACAACATCAAGCCCCAGCCTCTGACATGTGATTGTTACCTATCTAGGACAGAGCATCCTTGAGTTCTGTTTGAGGTTGGAAACAGCACTGATTCATGGTTTCACCCCAAGCTGACCCACTCGGCTCCTGGAAGTAGGGTAAAATAAAATGAGCTTTTGTGTTACTCTTTCCTCCCTAGCCAAAGAAGGAGTAGGGAGTCTAGGCTAAAACCTAGGAGACATAACCCTGCCCTCCTCAGTCCTTACAGTTCTCCCTCCCCAAAACTACAGGCATTCTTCATCTCACAGAGACATGTTTCTACCAAATAAAGTCACCTTCTCTAAAATGAATCTTCATGTGCCTTTGATTTCCATATTGTAATCAGGACTCTGTTCCCTAGAAGGGAATGGGATGAAAAGTTGTCAGACTTCGGTGAATGATCTTAGACAAAAAGTGGCTGGGCTATTGTGTGGCCTAGTGGTTTGGGCTCCATCCCTGGAGCTCTAGGTCTATCCAGAAGAGGGATTCAAGGTCCATGGCTGGTGAAGACTTTTACCCATGTTCATCTCTCCCAGATGGTACACTCCTACAACTTCACCCCAGGGGATAGAGTAATGGGGAAACTGAGGCATCGAGAAGGGTGCCAATGCATGGAGGGCATGGTGGGCAGCCCTAGAGGTGGGGCTCATGGGTTGCTGTAACTGGTGGGGAGGCATGTAGTTTGCGTTCTGCTAGGAGAAAAGCTCTGGGCCAGAGACTTTTCTCCCCTCAGTCCAGCCTTACCTCCAGCTTCTAGAACCAGAGCAGGGACACATTCCTGTCTCCATCATTCAGGCTGCACTAGAGACCTGACCTATCAGCCTGTAACCTCAGGCCAACCCCTCACTGTCCCTAGCTTCCTTTATGGGGTAGAGAGGAGAACAATGGAAGGAGTTTCTCTCAGGGTTGGAATTTCTTGCTAGAATGTAGAGGTCACAGAAGTCTCTATGATATCACCACAAGGGGGAGCTAGGCCACTTGGAATGAGGTTTCTTTGAAGAGTAGGAGACTGAGCAGCAATGAGCAACACTCGAAGGGTCTGGTGGGAGCAATGGACAGACACCACCCGTATCAAACCTTTGTCCATCCTGGTAGGTGGCTCTGGCTCAACTCCACTGGAACCAGATACTCTGGAGTAGGGTGGAGTACGGGAGGGCACCGACTGCACTGATGGGTCCTCTTCTCACCTTGCAGAAGGCACCTCATGACTCCTACACACGGCCAGAGGAGCAAGTACTCATCAATCGTTGGGATATCAATAGTAACAGTGTGAGGGCAGGATGGGGCTGGGCCCGCAATGATCCCTCCCCCACAATGACGCTCCTTGTAGCTGTGCCCATGAGATGGTGGCCTTGCACCCTCCCTCCTTAACATCCCTCCAGAAGACCCTTCCCAGCAGTGATCCTTGCAGTGACCTACCCCCCATGCTAAATTAGTAACCAACTAGCAGTGCCCCCAGAGACTCCCCACATGAGAGCTTCCAAAATCATCTACCAGTGTTGTTGTTGTTATTAAGTGCCATTGAGTCGGTTCCAACCCACAGTGACCCTGTATAGGGTTTCCAAGGAGCGAATGGTGAGCTTGAACCACCGACCTTTTCGGTTCAAACCGACCTGGCAGTCCAGCACATTAACTCACAGCACCACACCAGTAGAGACTCCAAAAGGAACTCCTGTGATGATCTCCATAAAGAACCCATAGCAAGGACCCTTTAGGAGCCCTTTAGGTACTGACCTCTACACTGATGCCCCCATTCTATGATCCCCCCTCAGGTAACTTCTCCCCTAGAGTGGCCTCCCCAGGGACCCCCATTCCCTGAGAGAAACGTCCAGGCAGAGGCCTCCTACAGCGACGCCTGCCTGAAGAAAGTCCTCTGCCCTCTCCCAGGATGCCTGGGACATGCAAGTGTTCATGCGCATCTGTATCAAACGGCTGCTTCAACACCCAGCCTTCCAGCTGCTGCTGGCCCTGCTGTTGGTGGTCAATGCCATCTCCATCGCTATCCGCACCAACGCCGACCAAGAACAGGTGGGACACTAATATGATCTCTTCTTGCTCTGCTGGAAGACCTGAGGCAAGCCACTTCGCTATCTTAGTCTCTGGCTCCTTATCTGCCCATGATATTGATTAGATATTCTTTAAGGACTGTCAACTCAGACCTTCTAAGGTTCTAGAAGATCAAGGTAGAAGGGGCTTTGGAGCCCAGTTTTGAGAAATACAGTGGATTTCTACTGGGAGAGCAATGGTGTGAGCAGAGGTAGGTAAATTAGGAAATGATATCCAATTTTCATTAACAGATATCAACAAAGATTCAGTCTGTGCCAGACATTGTGTTGCATGTCAGCATTCCAGGAAGAGCACAATTGACCCACTTCCTGTTTCAGACAGATACAAGCATGTCATTACAAATGCCTGAGTATTACACAGAGTATATGGGAGCTTAAAGAAGGCAACCAAACCTCCTCTGTTTTGTAATTTCTTACCAAACCTAATGCCATTGAGTCGACTCTGACTCATAATGACCCTATATAGGGTTTCCGAGGCTGTAGATCTTGATAAGAGCAGAAAAAAACTCATCTTTCTTCCACAGAGCAGCTGGTGGGTTTGAATTGACAACCTTGCAGTTTGTAGACTGGTGCTTATCCTCAAGTTCTTACAGTCAGCCTAATTTTTAAAAACACTTAACCACAGGGTAAGTAAAAAAGTACAGCTACAAAATCAGAATCATTATTAAACAAAAATATCGAAATGTGAAACTACTGTTTTTTGACATATCCTTCATCCAGAACTATACATTTCTGAAAGGTTTGCTGTTGTTAGGTGCCATCAAGTCAGTACCGACTCATAGCAACCCTATGCACAACAGAACGAAACACTGCCTGATCCTGGGCCAACCTCACAATTGTTGCCATGCTTGAGCCCATTGATGCTGCCACTTTGCCAATCCATCTCTCTGAGGGTCTTCCTCTTTTTCTCTGACCCTCCACCTTACCAAACATGATATCCTTCTCTTAACCTTTTCCCAAAGAATTGTACACTCTTCGATTTATACTATGTCAGCAGTTTCGGTATCTTTGAGGAACTTATATCATATTCCTTTTCAATATTCTTTGAGTTTGAAAAACAAGAAGAAGTTTAAAGAAGCATGATTAGGGCGGTAGTGTGGATAGGATACTGTTGACTGGTGAAATTCTCAAAGAATGTGCAGGTGCATTGTTGTCATGGAAAAAAACTTCTCTATGCAATTCACCTTTTTCCCACCATTGCAGTTTTCAAGAACTTCTTAAAACTGCCTCCTAATAATTCCCCAGAGTCCTGTTGTGGCGCTGTAGGATCAGCACAAGGTCCAGGGTTCAAGCAAACAGCTGCTCCTTGGAAACCCCATATAGGGTCACTATGAGTCAGAATTGACTCGAAGGCACTTAACAACTAACAACAACAATGTTGTTAGTTGTTAAGTGCCTTCAAGTCGGTTCCGACCCATAGCGACCCTGTACAGGGTTTCCGAGGGTGTAAATCCTTACGGGAGTAGAAAGCCTCATCTTTCTCCCGCGGAACGGCTGGTAGTTTCGAACTGCTGACCTTATGGTTCGCAGCCCAATTCGTAACCACTACGCTACCAGAGCTCCTCAACAACAACAATATGTCTCCATTAATATGCTATGTTCTTTGAGAAAATCTGTCTAGACTTTCTCTTGAGAGTCCCAAAAAACAGGCACCATTACCTTCTCAGCTGACCTGTCTGCTTTACATTTAAGTGGCCCAGCACAGCCCCCTCAAGTCACTGTTTTAATTAGACTTTGCTTGCTGAATCATACTGATAAATCAAAGACTCATCCTTAGTTATGATTCATTTCATAAAATCATTTTCATTCACTTCAATCTTGCTTAAACGACTGATGGAAAGATCAGCTCTTTGAGCTAGCTGATCTTCAGACATCACTTTTGGCATCCATGTATCTGGAAGCTTGCTGAGGCCAAGATATTCACTTACAATTGAAAATGCTGAACGATGTAAGATCACAACTTTAATAGTCACTACATCAATGGTAAGTGTACGGTTTTCTTCCATCAGTTTCTGAACTTCAACCACAGTTTCATCTTTTGTACAGGTTGATGGTCTTCTCTTTCTTGGCTCATCTTTGAGGTCTTCTCAACCTTCCTTAAAATGCTAAAACTGTCATCTAAAAACTGTTGTTTTATGTAGGCAGTGTTCCCATGAATTTGTTGGATAGTTTCAATAATGACTTGGGAAGATGTCCACTTGAGTTTTGTTAAAATTTGGTATTAGTCCTGACCTCAAAAATAATCTTTTCCCCATAATGTAAAAAATAACCTTTTTTTTTCTTCTTGAAGGTACCCTAATGGACTCAAATAGTTGAGACAAGTTATCTGCAGCCATTCACAGACCAGAGACATGTTTAAACATGTTTTGTTTGGAATAAATCCATGCATGTATGAAATGGAACCCAAGTAGCAATACATTTACTTGTCCTCATACATGTATTATGCTATTTAAAATCAATATTTTTTTTTTTTTTTTAAAGCCAGTATAATGGTTAATGAGTTCAGTGAGATATATGGTCAATGATCAGATCCGGTGAGGTCTTTACATTATATTGAGGAATAGCTTTTATCCTGGTGTCAGTAGAAAGCATGGAAGTAACATCAAACATGTATTTAAAAAAATTAGATGGACTGTCACAGTATGAACTGTGGGAGGGAGGGAGCCAGGGATAGAAGACAGACTAGGCAGGACTCCAGTGCAGATGGTTAGGTGGGACACGGGCATGTGGCAATGAGTGAAAAGAGGTCAAATGCATTTGGGAAGTCTGTAGAGGTCTAATCCATGGGCCTTCTGATTGATTTTTATTTATAGCTAATGCTTAGTGGACATTGTGTACCAAGCACTGTGCTATTGTATTTAACTTATTCCATCATCTCATGCATGTACAGAAAAGAAGAGTAAAAAGTTACTTTTCTGACTTGAGCAAATATCAGGCTAGTGTAGTTTGTTGGGACATAGGACGAAGTGCAGGTGTGGGGATGATGCTGGGTCAGGTTGAGTTGTTCTGTGTTGAGGTACCTGTGCAATATGCAGACAGAGACCCTGGGGTTGGAGGTAAAACCTGAAAACCTGTAGAGAGCAATGGCTGGAGATGCAGATGTGAGTAGAAAGTAGAAGAGTTGCCTGCATAGAGGTGGATAGTTGCTAAAGCTAAGGAAATGGATGGAATTGCCTGGGAAGAGAGTGATGAGAGAGTATAGAAGGCCAAGTGAAAATGAGATGGGTTTGGACAAATTACAGCTGTACATCTGTCAATCCATCCATCTGGGGTAAAACCCACTGCCATTCATTTGATTCTGACTCATAACAACCACATAGGACAGAGTAGAACTGCTCCATAGGGTTTCAAAGACCAAATCTTTATAGGAACAGACATCCTCATCTTTCTCCTGCAGAGTAACTGGTGGGTTTGAACTGCCGTCCTTTTGGTTAACAGCCCAATACTTAATCCCCCATTCAGGGTACTAATCTAGGAATTATGAGTCAGAGGATGAGGAATTTGGTCAGGCCTGGCCTGGAGGGTGTGAGGAACTAGAGCAGCAGGAGTGGTTGAGACAGTCTAAGAGGGCTTGATGTCCTCCATCCTCAGGCCCAGTGCTTTTCTCCCCTACCTTCCTTTTCCAAATATCCCTGCTCTAGAAGGTAAGGAGTCCCTGAGTGGTGCAAACAGCTAACACACTCCACTGCTAACCAAAAAATTGATGGTCTAAGTCCACCCGAGACATCTCAGAAGAAAGTACTGGTGGTAATCTACTTCTGAAAAACCTGGTCAGTGGAAATCCCATGGAGTACAGTTCTACTCTGACACACATGGGGTTGCCATAAGTCAGAATCAACTCAATAGTAACTGCTGATGATAGTAGTTAGGAGCACACGTTTATAGTCAGCTAAGAATCTTTATCAACTAGCTGTGTGGCCTTGGACACCTCTCTTGATTCTTCATCTGTAAAATGGGAATAAATCTACTCTGCAGTTGTATACCTGTGAGAAGTTGAATTGACAAAAGTATGGTTAAAAAAAAAAAAAAATAGCGCTGTTCTTGTTTATATATAACCAAAATCCTCATGGGATTTGGTGCCTTGATTTGGATGTTTAGGGTCATGGTTTCATAAGACATCCAGTTAATTGTCCTAGTTATGTGTGCAATGCTTCGGTTCCTCCTCTTAGTTCATTGTGTTGTGCCTGGGGTCTTAAAAGATTGAAAGCAGCCCTACAAGCTACAATTGGTCTTTATTCACCATCCTAGAGCAACAGAGGAAGAAGGAGAGACAAAAATAGGAGGAGAAATGGGATGTGTGGCTTATATTGTCACTATGAACAACTGCCTCCTTTGCCATGAGATCAGGAGAACTGGATGGTTGATGTCTGGCTACCATTACTAAACATTTAAATGAAAGATTCTGTAGCAGACTCGTGATAAAAAGGGAAAAAAGAGTGAAATGCAGGAAAGAATCTCATATTCTCATTGACTCCAAACTTTCTGGAACCACTGAGACTGGTTGATTACCCTACCATCATCTTTAACCCTTAAACCAAAGTATCTCCTGAAGTCTTCTTAAAACCAAGTCATAATTCAATTTAACTAGTAAAGAATGTCTGCCTTGAGCACTGAACTCTTTTAGTATCTATCTAGATGGGATCACGTTGACAGCAGCAGTTTTGAAAGATTAGACAGGAAACTTTGGGGTCGTGAGTTTATGTCAAATGGGAGCAGAAGAACTTAGACAAAGAGGATGGAATGGTTACACAAGTAAAAGAATGTAATCAATTTCACTGAACTGTACATGTAGAAATTATTGAATCAGTTTATGTTCTCCAGTGTATATTCTCAACAACAATAAAAAGACATTCTTTTTTTTTTTTCAACTCTTTAGGATAGGGGTGGGGAACCTTTTTGCTGCCAAATTTATATCATTTGCAGGCCATACAACTTTATCAACTTAAAAAAAAAACTGAAGCACAATTATGATAGATCTCCATATATTTGCATGAAAAAAATATCCAGCACACATTGTTAACTAAAAAATTAAGAGTATGGAAAACTATGTACAATGTACCTTAAAAAAAAAAGTGTGTATATTTGTAAGACACACCCTAAGCTTTAAAAAAAAAAAAAAAAAAGAAACAATAAACCATTTATCTACTTAAAAAAAAAGTAGCCTTCTATATTTAGTCAAACATTTAATTAACTCACCTCTAATGTGATGGTGTGGCCTATGGGCTAATGCATCAGACTGCAAGTCATTTGAACTGCAAGATCGGTGGTTCAAGCTCACCAGCTGCTCCTTGGAAACCCTATACAGGGTTGCTATGGGTCGGAATCAACTCGACGGCACTTAATAACAACAATGTGATGGAGTCCTGGTGTGGCGCTGTGGGTTAATGTGCCAGACTGCAAAGCCGTTTAAACTGCAAGGTTGGTAGTTCAAGCTCACCAGCTGCTCCTTGGAAACCCTATACAGGGTCTCGTGGGTCGGAACCAACTCGATGGCATTTAACAACAACAACAATGTGATGGCTGGATTGAGGTTGCCTTGGCAGGGCCAGACCAAATAATTCCTCCCGCCAGCCAAACATTCCCCACCCCTGCTTTAGGATAATGGAAATGATAAATAATGTGAAATGATGTACAAGGGGACTTCAAAAAGCTCCTGGGAAAATTCCATTATCCTCCTTTTTTAAAAAAAACTTTTTATTGTGAATTGAGTGAAGACTTACAGAGAAGACCAACAGTTGCACATTCAACAAATCTTACACTTCGTCTCATCTCAGTTGTAATCCCTTCAATGTATTATCACTTTTTCCACTTCCTCACTTATTTCTTGTTTACATTTCTCTTTCTTTCCCCTTTCTTCTGAATTTTATCATTTTGCAAACTCTCCCCATTTGTGACTTTTGAGTTTCATTCCACATTTTCTCCCACTCTATCTAGGACCTTCTAATGTGATCCCTTTCAGAATAGTTGGTAGAGTAGCCAGGCACCATCCAGAGATTGATGTCCGCTGGACTAATTGTTTCCAACTGTCTTCAATTTTCATCTCTTTTCTTTGGTTTGGACAGGAAGAGACCAATATTTGAAGTCCTGGTGTGTAATGCACTGCTGGGTAATGCACTGATTGCAAAGTTAATTTGAGTTGCAAGATCAGCAGAAACTCTCCATAGGGTCTCTATGAGTCGGAACCAAGTTTACTTAATAACAACCACAACTTCTTTGCTTTGCATAGGGAGAGACCAATAGTTGCACTGAGATGGCTATTCAGCTAAGCTTTTAAGATCCCAGTAGCTACTCACTGAAATACAATTGTCTTTTTGGACTGTGTTATACCAATGGACCATGGTGTCCCACAAGACTATGATCCTGAATCCCCAGGCCCGGCAACTCATTCCTCAAAGGTATTTGGTAATGTCTAAGACATTTTCAAAATTTTGCCCCTTGTATACAACAGAGTCCTGGTGTAGCACACTGTAAGATAAGCATGGTACTGCTAACTGCAAGATTGGCATTTCAAATCCACCAGCTGCTTCTCAGAAACCCTATATGGGATTGCTATGAGTCAAAACCAACTCAACAGCACTTAACAACAACCACTGCTGCACCACATTCATGTTAGCAGCAAAGGTAAAACACCCATGTACAAACAGCCTCTGCCAAACCTTTATATATTTGTAGGTAGACTCCCTTTCTCCTTCCCACACCTGCTCAGCCTATGCATCTATTCATGTTGTTAAGTGCCACCAAGTGGGTTCCAACTCATAGAGAACCTGTATAGGGTTTCCAAGGAACAGTTGGTTGGTTTGAATCACCAACCTTGTGGTTAGCAGTCTGGTGTTTATTCTAAAGCACTACATCAGATCACTGTTTTATTGCAGGATTGTGTATATAGCAGTATTTACCTCTGTTTTCTTTAACTTTTCCAGTTTTCTTTGTGTCTTCCTCAACAGGCATCCTCTCTCCCTCGGCCTTGCCCAAGGCCAACTCCACTGACCTCTCTCCTGCTCTTTTTCTCTGTCTCCCATGTAGAAACACTATGAATTGTTCTCTATCATGGATAATATTGTGTTGACCATACTTATCTGTGAAGTTCTCCTTGGCTGGTTCAGTGGCTTCTGGATTTTCTGGAAGGTGAGATCCTAGACCCCTCTCTGTCACTGACCCTACTCCCTGAGACCACCCACTCACCCGTTTCTGGTCCTGCAAACTGTGGATAGATGTATGTGTGTGTTTGTGTGTATAGAGAGACAGAGAAAGACTTTTAAAATGTCTGTGATATGACAGAAAGTAACTGGGACTAGAGCGTCGCTGCTTGGGTCTCAAGTCCTACTCCAACCTTCCCCAACTCTGTGATCTTGGGCAAACCTTGATTTCCTTATTTAAAAATGGAATTGAGAGTGCCAACCAGGCAGTGTTTTGTTCTGTTGTATTTAGGGTCACTATGAGTCGGTACCGACTCGATGGCACCTAACAACGACAACAACCCTAATTTACAGTGGGTACTCTGGTAGCGTAGTGGTTACGAATCGGGCTGCGAACCTTAAGGTCAGCGGTTCGAAACTACCAGCCGCTCCGCGGGAGAAAGATGAGGCTTTCTACTCCCGTAAAGATTTACACCCTCAGAAACCTTGTACAGGGTCGCTATGGGTCGGACCCGACTCGATGGCACTTAACAACAACAACAACAACTTGATGGTACTTAGAAACAACAGAGCAAAAGTCAACAAACGTTTTCTGTAAAATCCAGTCGAAAAATAATTTAAGCTTTATGAGTCATCAGGTTTCTGTTACAACTATTAAACTCTGTCAAAGTAGCCATAGATGATACATAAACAAATGAGTATGGATTTATTTAATAAAACTTTATTCACTGAAATGTGAAATGAATATGTGTAATTTTATAAAGGATATGAAACAAATATCATTTTTGGTAAAGTGGAGGGTCGGAGAAAAAGAGGAAGACCCCCAATGAGATAGATTGGCACAGTGGCAGCAGCAATGGGCTTGGGCGTAAGGATTGTGTGGTTGGCACGGGACTGAGTAGTGTTTCGTTCTGTTGTGCATAGGATCACTATGAGTCGGTACCAACTCAATGGCACCTAACAGCAGCAACAATTTTTACAAATCACAAAATACTACTCTTTAAATAAAAATTTCCCCAACCATTTAAAAATGCACAAAAGCATTTTTAGCTCATCAGCCTACTGGCTAGATTTGGCCCATGGGCTGTAGTGTACTGACCCTGATGCTGTTGTTAGCTACCATTGAGTTCATCTGACTCATGATGACCCCTTGTGGAGTTCCTGGGTGGTGCACACCATTGATTCAGTGCTTGACTACTGACCAAAAGGTGGGCAGCTTGAATCTACTCAGAGGTGCCCCTGAAGACAGGGGCCTGGTGATTTGCTCCTGAAAGGTCACAGCCTTGAAAACTCTAGGGAACAGTTCTTCTCTGCAGACATGCAGTCACTAGGATCCTTATTCTGTTGTTGTTGTTAAGTGCTGTAGACTAGGTTCTGACTCACAGTGACCCTGTACAGAATTTCTGAGGAGTGGCTGGTGAGTTTGAGCCACTGACCTTGTGATTCAAACCAACCTTGCGGTCCAGTGCATTAATTTAAGGTTACTTTAAAAGAAACAAAGGAAAATTCAGACTCCTTAAATAAAGACTTCTGGTTATTGTTGTTGGGTGCCACAGAGCTAATTCCAATTTATAATGATGCCGTGTGTCCAAATAGAATTGACCCATAGAGGGTTTTTTTGTTTTGTTTTGTTTTTAAATGTTTTACTGTGAATTATGTGATAGTTTACATGGGAGAACAATAGTTTTACATTCATCCTATCGTATATCGTTTCATTGCTGTGGTTACAATCCCCTTCATGCATCATCAACCAACTAAAGGGTATATCCTATAAGCCTGCCTCCCTTCCTCCCCCGCCCCATGGTCGTCAGCACACAGCCCCTCTCTTTCTCTGTGTCTAAAGTCCCCAGCTTCTCCATCTCTCCATGTCATCGTCTCTGCCTCCATCTCAAGCATCACTGCTTCTCTGGGTAGGGTCCCGCTCTTGGCTCTTCTCCCTTGATGGTCCCAGGGACCTCTGCTCCTAGATTGAAAAGTTAATCACTCCCCTTCTTCCTACAAAACGTCTACCTTTACATTTAAAACCCTCACAATCAGTCCTGATAACAATTATTCACTATTATATCACAAGAGACCTATCCAAATTTCCTTTCATTAGCCCCCCCTAGACAGATTGGCTACTACTCAGTGGAGATTCCACCTTCCTACATGCCCTCTGGATCTAGGTTCCCTCTTGAAAACTTATAAGCCAGTCACTTCTTGCCTTTGTAGCCCACCTCCACCCCCACCGCCATTTTGGGTAGGACCCATAGAGTTTTGAAAGCAGATCACCAGGTCTTGTTCCCACCAGACTGCTGAGTGAGTTTGAACCACCAACCTTTTACTTAGCAGTGGAGCTCTTAACCATTTGTACCACCAGGGTTCCAAGACTTCTGGTACCTCCAGGCATGTGAGAGAAAGGAGAGGTACCACTGACCCTTGTTGTTGTTAAGTGCCATTGAGTCAGATCCAACTCATAGGGCCCTATAGGAGCGACTGGTGAGTTTAAACTGCTGACTTTGCAGTCAAGTGCTTAGCTTATAGTGCCACATCAGGACCCTTATTTGGCTTAAAAACGTTATCTCCAGATATTGCCAAATGTCATTTGGAGGACAAAATTACCTTAATGGCTCCAGAGAATTTGAAGTTCTGTACTTTTCCCATTTTGATCAGGATTCTTCTGTAGAATCTTTTATGAAAATAATCAGTAATGTTCTCAGAAGGGATCAGTCCCTGAAGAAGGACATCATGTTTGGTAAAGTAGAGAGTCAGAAACAAAAAGGAAGACCCTCAAGGAGATGAACTGACGCAGTTGCTACAACCATGGGCTAAAGCATGGCAACAGTTGTGAGGATGGCCCAGCATCAGGCCATGTTCTGTTCTGTTGTGCACAGTGGTTGCATTATGTTGTACTGTGAGTAGGAACCCACTCAATGGCACCCAATAACAACAAGATAGAGCCAGGTTGCATAACAGGAAGCATTCAGTTGCTAACCAAAAGGTAAGCGCTTCAAACACAGTGGCTACGTGACAATCTGCTCCCATAAAGATTTTGTTGTTAAGTACCATCAAGTTGTTTCTGACTCATAGTGACCCAGTATGGGGTTTCCAAGGAGTTGAACCAACAATTTTGTGATTAGCAGTTCAGTATTTACCCTACAGTGGCACCCCAGGACTCCCTATAATAAAGATTATAGCCTGAAAAACCTTACTGGGCAGTTCTACTGTATGGGGTCAATATGAGATAAATTTGGCTCAACGTACCTAACAATAATATCTGTGGTTCAGATTTTGAGAAGTGGGATCATTGACCACAGGGTAAATACATCTATTGTTAGTTAGACCACATTTCCCTCTTTAGTGTAAAATTTTCACACATGTGGGCTTTGTTTCTTCCCACCTTTATAAGTGTCTTGGAATCCTGATGTGGTGCTGTGGGTTAATGTGCCAGACTGCAAAGCTGTTCAAACTGCAAGGTCAGCTGTTCAAACTGCAAGGTCGGCAGTTAAAACTCACCAGCCACTCTTCAGATACCCTACACAGGGTTGCTATGGGTCGGAACTGATTTGATGGCACTTAACAATAACAAAAACACAACATAAATGTCTTGTGGACAAAGGGCTTCCATAATTTGCCTGTCACCCTTTCTTGTAGTCTGAAAGTAATTTCACCTTTGAACTAGTTACTGAAATGGTATTGCCTAATGCTTTTATTAGTATTTGTTTTCATTTTATTATTTATTATAGTTGGTGTCACACATAGGATGGAACGCTCACTTTCTAGTCACCTAACTGTAGGAAAAGTCCATTTTCAGCTGAGTACTATTCAAGGTGGGCTCTCGGTTTCCACGGTGGAATTAGCTATGTAGACACGAGATTTTCCACTTTGTGTCCCCAAAACTGCACTTGGCTTGACACACGAATGGGACAGTGTGTGCATGTGTGTTCAGTGACATGCTTGGGAGACAGCATGGTAGCAGCAGTGTATAGCAAGCAGCCAACTAACCTTGTTCCCAAAAGAATGTCACATCCTGATCCTTGGAGTGTAGGGAGGGCAGACCCATGATGTCCCCATAATTTGGGCCTGACAGACCCCTTTGAGGCTGCCCAACCCCCCACCCCCCACAGGATGCCTGGAACGTCCTCAACTTCCTTATCACCTTTATCTTGCTCCTGGGGTTCTTCCTTGAAGGACTAAATGCCAAGTCTATCACCTATACACTCAGGTGAGCTGGGAGCTCTGGAGGGAAGAGGGAGACTGTCTGTAACTGGGAGTGTGGAAGGGGGTTGGCAGTTCTGCCTTTCTGTGCAGGTGGTGGGGCAATGGGCAGGAGGGGTCTGGGAAGGGTTGAGGGGCATCCCTGAGAGGCTTTACCACAGGGCGCTTCGTCTGGTGCATGTGTGCATGGCGGTGGAGCCCCTGGCTCAGATCATCAATGTCATTGTGCAGTCAATACCTGGCATGGTCAATATCATGATCCTCCTCCTCTTCTTCATGCTGGTCAGTGCCCTCCCCCAACTTCAGCCTCTCCCTTTCCTTGAGCAGGGCCCCTGGGTCATTGCGGATGAGTGTGTTTGGAGAAGGGGAGAGGCCTGTGGGTCTGAATCCCCTCAATTCCCTTGGCAGTGTTCATTTGCATGGCATTGGCATGTTCTGTCCCTAAGGCCCTTGGACGAAGTCAGGGCAGAGCTTCGGTCTCCTTGCAGGTGTTCTCTGTGTTTGGGGTCACACTCTTTGGTGCATTCGTGCCCCAACATTTCCAGAACATAAAGGTTGCCTTGTACTCCCTCTTCATCTGCATCACCCAGGACGGTTGGGTGGACATCTACAGTGACTTTAAGTAAGTGACAGACAGTAGAGCTTCCACGCCCATCCCAGCCTGGCGAGGAACTCCCATGGGGCAGGGAAACAGAGAAGGGAGAGAGCTTTCAGAGGGAGTGGGGACTCCTGGTATAGGGATGAAGATGGTCTAGCTGGAGGGGGTACCTCAACCTTTAAGCTGGGAGAAAGAAGACCAACATCTAGATTTATGGTTAGCTTTCAGAAGCCCTGCCCCTCTTGAAACCCCACCTATTCAAATTTCCACTCCTGGCTTGTTCATGGTACTCTTTCCATCATGCTAAAGAGCTGAGTAGCTAAAACTTACAGGATCATGATGGGAGGAGTCTCCATAAACCTAGAGTAACAAGGCAGTCTCCCAGCCCACACTGGAACCCACCAAATTGTCTACACTCCTGAAACTTTGGGATCTCATTAATTTTTAGACCTGGGGCCCAAGGTCATTTGGCCATTAAGTCTAAGCTCACTTTCCAGTCCACTGTAGGAAGTGAATCCCTCTACGTGATTTCTTAAAAATCCCTTTCATGTGAAGGTAGAAACCAACTCAGTCGGCGAAGGATTTCTCCAGTCATTATCCATTAAGAAGTTGTTGTTATGTGCCATCAAGTTGGTTCCAACTCATAGTGACTCTGTATAGATGGAAAAATCACAAACTACAAAATAAAGGTGGACCAGGCTTTGAGTCTTTTCTCTATTACATGAACTGTGCAGACTTTGACAAGTTCCTTCATCTCAATTCTGAGCCTCAGTTTCCTCATCTGTAGAGTGGGGATTATAGCCTTAACTATGTCATGGATTGCTGTGAAGATCAATAGAGAAAACCTTTATAAATGACGTTGCCATGAACCAGGGGCTGACTTGATGATCAACCACAAAAATAGACCTCTTAGCATACAGCTTGGCACAGAGTGGTCCTATTTCTATCTTACATACATATACTTTCAGTGAGGAAAAAAACATCTGGGAAGATTTTTTAATGAGCGTTTTTATAACAAGATATTAACAGTGATTAAGTCAAGAGTGGATTGAAATTTTTCTGTTGTTGTAATTTTCTTTTGTTTTTTTTTTTCTATAATGAGTGTGTATTACTTTTAAAATAAGAAACACATGAAGTGCTAAGAGATGGAAACTGATCATGCTGATGAGCAAACCCCCATCTTGCAGGCATGACTTAAGAACTAACCTGCTGTCTGGCAGCACAGCAGGTGTTCAGAGGGAAGTAGCTGCTGGGACAATTAGGAATAACACATTAGATCTGCACAACAATGAGGCAGGCAGAAGCCCTACTTGTCCCCATTTCATAGATGAGAAAACTGAGGCTCAAGGGGCCAGAGAAGTGATGGAGTGCCCTGCCTGCCATCTCCAGGTTGAAGCATAGGGAATATGCAGTGGAGATTGGGGGTGCCATCTACTTTATCATCTTCATCACCCTTGGTGCCTTCATTGGCATCAACCTGTTGGTCGTCGTGGTGACTACCAACCTGGAGCTAATGGTGAAGAGAGGAGACCAAGGGAAGTCGTATAAAATAACCTTTAGTGAGGTGAGTGGGATGGGCAGGGCAAGAGGGAGGAAAAGGGAGTGTGTATGAAGTCCTGGTATGGTGCTGTGGGTTGATGCGCCAGACTGCAAAGCCGTTTGAACTGCAAGGTCGGTGGTTCAAGCTCACCAGCTGCTCCTTGGAAACCCTAAACAAGGTCGCTATGGGTTGGAACCGACTCGACGGCACTTTACAACAACAACAACAACAATGCTAAATTGAGGCTATGTGAAGGTGTGTGTATGCTTACACACTCACGGACATTGTGTATGGGCAGAGCCCTGGAGAAAACCCAGTCTAACACCTGGAGGCAGCATCCCCACACCTTGAGTGCTAACCCACCAACTGAGGTTTATGATGAATAGAGATTTCTTAGACATCATGTTTCTATGACGACCAAACCCAGAACAGCTGGGAGACCTCAGGTCATTTAACCAATCTAAGGCCTGATGTCTTCTGTAAAGTAGAAATAATCATAGCATTTGTCTCATAGGGCTATTAGGATTACATGGGCTAATGCACAGTGCTTGACCCATATTAAGCACTCAATAATGTTTGTTGCAGTCTTTTTCACCCAGGGGTAGAACTTCCATAAGGCTGGAGGGGAGGGGTATTTTCCAAAGTGATGTTGTGGCTTGTGACTTGAGAGAAGGTAGAACTTTACAATGTTGCTGAGAGATGTAGGGACTATTTTGAAAGAGAGTGAGAATTTCCCTGTTAAGTGGGAAAAGGGTTTGTGTCTTTGAGTTTCAGATCCCACAGCAAGACAGGGAAGCTAAGATTTGGTTTCAGCTGAAATGAGGGGCATGGACCCCTGATGTCCTTAAGAGACTTCATCCTCTAGAAGCCAAGCAGGAAGAGGCTGGGGGAGGGGATGCCAGCCTGGACAGTGAGTCCCCTGTCCACTCCACCCCCCTTCCAGGAGCAGGACATGACTACGGATCTGCCACTGGTGCACTGTGTAGCAGCCCGCTTGGAGAAGTCTGGCCTCCCCCAGGAGCCGCTTGTGGGGGGTCCCCTGTCAAACCTCTCAGAGACCACGTGTGACAACTTCTGTTTGGTTTTGGAGGCGATACAGGAGAACTTGAAGGAGTACAAGGAGATCCGAGATGAGCTCAACACGTAGGGGTAGTACTGGGGGGAGGGGGTGCCCCCGAGTCCGTGAGGAAGAGCTGGACAGTCTCAGAATCTTCTGGACTTAAGCCCCCACATTTCACAATGAGGATCTCAGGACCCAGGGAGGTTAAGTGATTTGTCCAGGGTCACGTAACCTGTTGGTGGAAGATTTCCATAGTCCCCCATTTCACAAGAGGTCACAGCTCAGCTTGGATCGCTCTCGAGGCCAGTGGAGGAGGAAAGGGGGGTGGGCGCACACCAGGGAAGAGGTAGGAGTACTCCCCATCATACACACACACACACACACACACACACACACACACACACACACACACGGCAGTATCAGAACGCACTCTGTCTCGCCCCCAGCATTGTGGAAGAGGTACGCTCCATACGCTTCAATCAGGAGCAAGAGCAGGAGACCATGCTCAAGTACCAGACGAGCCAGCCTATTATGGAGAGCACGACCTCTGTGGAAGTCCGCCAACACCAGCAAGATTTGCTTTCGGCGCTCATAAACAAGGAAAAGGTTCTTGCTGTTCCTACCCAATTAGGATTGGCCGCGCCTGACCCAATGCAGCCTCTAGTCTTTATTTAAAGTTTCTGTCTATTCCGGAGTTACCATTCGGAAGTACAGCCCAATCCCTTTAGTCCCACCCTCTCCTTCTATGAGGGCCTGGCCCACTCCCGTCAGACCCCCGTCCCCTTGGGCAATTTGCGCTAACCTCCTAAGGGATAACTACTAACTAAAAGGTGAATGGCTTGAATCTACCCAAAGGAGATTTAAAAGACAAACCTGGCCATCTGCTTCTGACAGGTGACAGTCTTGAGAACCCTGTGGAACAGTTCTACTCTGCCACATGGGTGCACTATGAGTCAGAATAGCTCGAGGGCAACTAACAGCAACAGCACCCCAAGCCTAGCCTTTCTTAGTGTGACCCATTCAGTTCCTGCTTAGTATCATATACTTAGGGCAACTGGGTCTTATCTGGGCTGCATATCACAGACTCCTGGTTTCTCTTTTAAGGGAGACAGCTTCTGAGGAGAAAGAGGTAGATACCCACTTTATTTCCTGTCTCTCCCAGCCTCTTACACTGTCTGACTGGTATAGAATGACCTGGAACCTTGTGAATAGCACCCACAGCCTGGGTTCCCAATCTCAGAGGGGCAGTCCTAGGCAGGCTGGATGGGGCAGCCTTTGAAGTTTAAAGCTGGAGGGAGGGAGTAAGGGAGATTGTAGTTGGGAGATTGACAAGTAAACCTCTTGATTTGCAGGTTCAGGGATCCAGTACAACGATACTGTATAGTAAACGCAAGTCCAGTCACTGAGAGGGCACGAGGAGAGCCAAGGAAGGAGTCTGCGCACACACACACCCAGCTGTTGCATCTTCCTGCATCCCTAGCTTGGTTTGGCACAGCCTGACTTGAGCTGATCCCCTCCTGGGGCTAACAGCGTTTCCAGGGGCCTCTGGCTATGAGCCCAGGTCCAAAGGAGCCAGGATGAAAAAGGGTGCTGGCTGTGAGTGGGAGTCCTAGACAGGATGAGCTCAGAAGAGGGATGCTGGCCAAAGAAGCCAGGATTCAGCCTAAGCATGGGCATCTTTGGCCACCTGCTCTAACTGGTTAAGAGCTGGGTGGAGACTGAGCATGCCCAACTATCTAGAGAAGAAAGGTGAGGTCTGTGGGACCAGGCATCTGTGTATTGACAATAAAGTTTTGTATTGAGATCAGTGTGTCTGACTTGAGGTATTCTCTGTCTCCGTGGGGCAAACTTGCCCCAGGATTGCTTGCTCTAGGATCCTTCCCCCAAAAGCCTGCCTTAAGGGAGAGTCACACGCCTGCTTTCAAGAGCTCCCATCAAATGGAAGAGAGAACCTGCTTCTCTGGAAATTTCTGATTGATAAAATTCCTGCTTTTGCGAGTCCTAAATTTTGGAGGAAAAAGATTGATTTTCATGGTTGAGACCTTCTCTGGCAAAGGAGACCCAATATTCCTGGCTAAAGGCGGAGACTGGTCTTAGTCTAAAGGGTTATCAATTCCCAAGTCACACAAATGCAGGCAACTCCACCCTAGGGGCAAAGTAATGGGTCTTGGGGAGCTTGGTAGAAGAAAGGACTACTGAGGCTTGCTGGAGGAAAGCAAGAAGATTTCTGTGGATGGAGGTTCAGATGAATGAGGTCTGGTGGAGAATGTGGGACTTGTGAAAAGGCCAAAGGCCATGGAGAGACATAGCAGTTTCCTGAGCTAAAGAATAGAAAGAGTCTGAGAAGCCTGTAGGGCTCATGGGCCAATAGCAAGAGCTGGCTCAGAGGATAGGATACCTGGATTCTGGTCTTTGACAATTAATTGGGCTTTATTTTCCCCACCTGTACAATGGGAAGTGGATGATCTCTAGTTCTAAAATCAAATCGTTCTTAGCCAAGGAGGTAGGGGTCTGCAGGGATTAGTCGTGTCCTTGAGACTCTGGTTCCCTAGTAGTGAGTGGGAGGAAGACTGCAAGGCCCAAAGTTCTGCCCAGCTGTTTGGCAAAGACTGCCAATTAGGGACCTTGAGGGAAATTTACCACTTGGAATGGGAGTCCCCAGATACCCACTGATTGCAGCTGATGGGAAACTCCACCCTTCATCCTCTTCCTATCAGTGTAGTCCAGATCTGAAAATGCCACCTGGGGCCTGCTGAGAAGGTGTCTGGATACCTGGCGGGGAGGGGGGGTAGCGGGGGAGCGGGAAGGCTGGGTGGTACTCAGTAGGCAGATGAGAGGTGGCACAGAGAGCTAGCAGTGCCTCACACTCTTAGAGAAGCCGTTTGATCCCCTATTCTGGGCCAGGGCTCCCTCTTAGGGTCCTCTAGGACTATCACTGAGCAGAGCCATGGGCAGCCAGTGGCTTTTGCTGCAGCTTCTGTTTATTGGAGTTGGAGTCTTCAACCTGTCTGGTGAGTATCGACATGCATCCTTGCCAGCTTTCCTTTTCTGGATGCTCTCATAACCTTTCTTCTGGCTGACTAAAAAGGGCAAGTAGGTGATAGACGATCAGGTACAGTCTCCAGGAAGACCTTATAATATGAGCAGTTTCCCCCCGCCGCCACCCCAGTGTCTGAGAGACTTGGGGCACCAATGAATTTGGAGTCATGAATATGACAGGATGACCGCCAAGGGATTTCTGACCATTTACCTCCTCCCAGTTGCTATGTTTGTCTTGCTGTTTTACTCCATTATGTCTGTCATCTCATCTTTTCTGTCTGTCCTCCCCATTGAACCAGGCTAATAGTTTTAGGATTTCAGCAGACTAGTTCTCTCCCAAGCTGGCTAGGACTGAGGGCACAGTAAATTAGACCCCTGCTGCCCTTTCCTGCCCATCCATAGTGACCAGTGTAGGGTTTCCTAGGAGCGACTGGTGAGCTTAAACTGCTGACCTTGCGGATCAAACCAACTTTGCATTCCAGTGCATTAATCCACTGTACCTATGCGCTGTGTATTCTCACTCCTGTATTCTTGCTCCCTGGTGTGCATCAGTTGAAACTTGAAATCTATTAGGTTAAGTATGTATATGATGGGAGTCCACTGTTATGTGATTAGCACAGAGGTTAGAGGTGGCACATAAATAACTATGGGCCAGTAATCATATGACTGCTGTTTATATTGTTATTTTTATTGAGTCTCTTAGTAAGGATACTTGGCCAGAGAGAACATCTGAAAATAACTACGGTTTTAAAGGAAATGGATTTATTGGCTTATTGTTGCTTTTTTTTGTTTTTTGGTTACAATCACAGGGGTTAGGTCAGACACAATGACCTTTGGAGAAGAATATCTGTCTAGTAACCTGCAAACCTCATCTACTACTTCAGCTCCAGCCAACACTGAGACAACCTACACCTTTGGAGTTTCGCCTAGCACCTCATCAGTGACCACTATGATATCAACATCTAACTTCCAAAACAGTATATCAACAGCTACTCCTTCAACTTCATCACAAACCAGTAGCACTACTGGGTCCACTGAGCATACAGCCCAAGGACATAAGACTCAGAAAAGCGAAGCAGATTCAACCAGTATTACACCCTCCAAAGGCACAATTTCCATGATGACTTCTATGTTGATGGACCATGGAGGGACATCCAGAATCACAGCATTAAGCACAACAGGTGATGACATCTCGTCATCAGGGTCCATGAGAACCACAATCTCTGAGAAGTCAGCGGCTACTGTAACTACTGCCCTAACAACATTAAACATGAGCAAGGACATGAAACAATCTTTATCCACAATAACCACTGTTCAGCCCACTGCAATCACCTTCACTACCATGTTTGAGAATCAGGAAGGGGAAACTACAGCTGTAGCCTCAGTTCTAACAACAGTTTTCACAGAGAAGGACATGAATTCTGTCACCTCTACAATGAGCACTCCGTCTAAAACACATTACGATACAGTCGCACAGACACCTTCTCCCTCAGTGGAATCAACCTCCAGCGTTAGCACAGCTACCACCCAGTCACCTGAGACAACAGTTGTTCATTCAACAGCCATTATCTCAGGGACAACAAAATCCTCTACTATGGCTGGGGCCAGTCAAGTTTTCCCTAAATACACACAGGGTAGTGAACCCGGAGCTGGAGCCTGTGCTTTGGATGAGTATCCAACCAGAGGGGAAGGTTGTATGTGCAATGACAGCTACTATGCCTACTCAGGTAAGTCTGAGGACTTTATCTGAGTAAATCCAAAGAAGTAGAAGGCAGAGTGGATGTTATCATTCTGACATTAATGGGCAGAGGGTCTAAAGAAATTTATGACCAAAGGGTATGGGGAGGTTTGGCATGGCTTGGCCAAGTATTGGCATCTAAGGAAATGTCCTCCCACTAGAAATCATTTCTACCCAATCTATCTGGGTAGAATTGATTTCTAGTGGGAGGACAGGTAGTTGGGCATATGAGGTAGAATGAACAATTCATCAATCCTCAACCTCTAGGATTCTAGACACTGGTCAGAAATTAAATCCTTTTGGGGGAAAGGACTGATATCTACCAAAGATCAGTGTTAGTGTCCCAGAAGAAGCCAGGAGGGATAGATGGAAGCTGAGGCAAAACTTGGGACAAGACCAATATGGCATGCATAAAGTAAAGCACATTTACAGGGCATACTCTGAGTAATACAGAGCTTCTGCACTGGCAGGGCTGAAGCTTAGTCCTGGGTACTGGAAGAATGATGGTAACTTCCAACATGTGCTATTTACAGCCAAAGTAATTCTGGCCACCCAAAGCATTGACTTTTTTTGTTTGTTTATTATTTGTGTGTGTGTGTGTGATTACAATTTGTAAAATAAAACGATACCTTTTTATGACTACCATAATATTTATGGTCAAAGTTAAAATTTAACAAAGAGAATATGATTCTTAATTAAATCATTTTAAAAACCAATATTGTAGGTTTACATAGTAGGGTCTCTGATTCTGTTGTTGGGTGTCACGAGTCAATTCCGATTTATAACAATTCCATATGACAGAGTAAAACTACCCTATAGGATTTTCTTGGCTATAATCTTTTGTTGTTGTTGTTCTGACAAAATACTAAATCAGCTGTTTTTACATGTACAATTCAGTGACATTGATTACATTCTTTTGTGTGCAACCATTCTTACTTTCTTTTCTGAGTTGTTCCTGCCCCGTTAACATAAATTGATGGCCCCCCTAAGATTCCTATCTCTTCTTTCAAATTGACGTTGTCACTTTAATCCTATATGTTGTTGTTGTTGTTAAGTGCTGTAGAGTCCTTTGGTCCAATTCCTAATTCCTGGAAGAAAAGAGATTCTGAGTGAATCCACTAAATCCAAGGGATCAGGGTCACACAGTAGAAACATAGTTGTCGGGTCTTACCTTCTATGGAGGACGTTTCTTGTTTGGGTCTTTCTGGGAGGGGCTAATATCCCAACAGGGTCTCCTCCACCCAGATTAGAACTAGTATCCCCTCCCATGACGTCTTACCATGATCTGAGTCTTGTCCTTCTACAGAACTGTCCAGTATGACGGTGACACTGCACTGCCAGCCGCAGGAAATTGAGGTGGTACTGAGCAGCTGCTTCCTGAAGACTCGCCACTGGATCCTGAGGGAAGGTGCCTTGTCAGGATGCCCTAATGTCAGCAAGATGGAGCAGGGTCGCAGAGGCCAGGCCTTCCTGGTGGAGAAGAAGGAGGGCACTTGTGGACTCCACCTTTCGGTAAGCAAGCTGGAAGGCTGGCTGTTAGGTAGGAGTTTTCATGTGTTTTTGAAGGGGCTGAGAAGGGAGTGACTTTCTTTCCACCAGACTGAGAACTTCTCCAAAAGGTAGTCAAGTCTTAGCCACCAACCTACTCCAATCAAGTCTGTTCCAACTCATAGCAACCTTGTAGAACAGAGTAGAATTAACTGTCCCTATCGATGGCACTTAACAACAACAACAATTGTTTGCAAGGTTGTAAATTTTTACTGAAATAGACAGTCACATCTTTCTTTTGAGAGTGGCTGGTTAGTTCAAACCACAATCTTTTGGTTGTCATTAAGTGCTGTGGAGTCCGGTTCCAACTCATAGCCACCCTGTATAAGGTTTCCAAGGAGCAGCTGGTTGCTTTGAACTGCTGACCTTGTGGTTCACAGTCCGGTGCTGATCTTATAGCGCCACACTAGGACCAAGTGCCTTAATGCTAGTTGTTGTTGTTAAGTGCTGTCGAGTCGTTTCCGACCCATAGCGACCCTGTACAGGGTTTCCGAGGTTGTAAATCTTTACGGGAGGAGAATACCTCATCTTTCTCCCACAGAACAGCTGGTAGTTTCGAACTGCTGGCCTTAAGGTTCGCAGCCCAATTCGTTACCACTATGCTAGAGCTCCCTTATAGCCTTCAGACCAAGTTTTTTTCTTAAATCTCCCCTACATAGTTGTCCTTCATTGTCCTCATACATGGCGCCATGTTTGATGGATCGGGATAGTGTTTTCCAAACTCTTGTCAACCTTGAAACACTTTAAAATAATAACAATCAATATTTAGTAATTTTTTACCATGTATCCATGTGTCGCAGGCCAAGTCCTTCTTTACATGTATTATTTCATTAAATCTTTATAATAATCCTGAGACATTTCCATTTTACAGATGAGAAATTTGAGGCTCAGAGAAGTTGTAAGATTTTCCCATGTCACACAGCTACTTACTAATAGAGCTGTCCCCAGGTAGCACATGGCCATTTTCATTGGCTGTTCAAACTTATCCAGAGGTGCCTCAGAAGACAGGCCTGGCAATCTGCTTCCAAAAAGTCACAATCTTGAAACCTATGGAGTGCCTACGTTAGGTTACCTTGAGTTGGAACTGAGTTGAGGGCAATTTATTTGGTTTGATTGGTTTGTGCTCCTAACTGTGCTTTGGAAGGGATCTTAAGCAAAAGTTGAATATAAAAACAAACGTATAAACGCAAAGCAGCTCTGACTGAGTAGGAATAAAGGAAGAGTACAAGAGGCCACTTTTCCTGCTAAAACCAAGGTAAATTCTCATGCTATTTCAAGGAGGCTCTGGGGAGCTCCAGACTTAGTTTGAAAATGAGAAGTGGTTCTAAAGAGGTGATTTGGTTTCTCCAAGCTCTCTGACTTTATCTCTAGTCTTGCCTTCAGATACATGAAGCTCTTGTGTGGGTTACAGAACTGAGTCGACACTTTCAACATGTGGCTGAGGCTAAAGCTAAAGCTATATCACTGGAACCCTCTATCAGCATCCCTTTTTATAATAAACCATTGAAAAAAATACTTTACTCTTAAAAAAAAAAAATCTGTGCATATAATAAAGGAGCCCTGGTGATGTAGTGGATTGTGCATTGGCTTGCTAACAGCAAGGTCAGCAATTTGAACCTACCAGCCACTCTGTGGAAGAAAGATGAGGCTTTTGGCTCCTGTGAAAATTTACAGCCTCAGAAACCCTATATAGGGTTGCTATGAGTCAGAATGGATTCAATGGCACACAACCACTACCACCACCATGCATATAATAAAATACCAAAAAGATATCAGAATCTTGGGGTAGGGCCTAAGGCTTGGCATTTTAAACAGGCACCCAGTGATGATGATGATTCTTCTTTTTTTTAAAGCTATTATTATTAATTGAGTGATAGTTTACATGGTAGAACATTGGTTTTGTACTCATCCTGTCATATTTTGTTTCATTGCAATGATTACCATCCCCACCATGCATCATCATTTAACATATTTGCTTCTATTCCCTCTGGTTTTGTTTGTTGTTGTTGTTGCTTTTATGTGCACAAAACCCCTCAGGAATATGTAATCATTTAAACAACCAAAGGGAACATTCTTGTAAGCCTCCCTCCTGGCCACCTGCACACATGTGTCTGGAGTCCACACCTGCTCTCTCCATATCATCATCTCTGCTTCCATCTCTGGTATCACTGCTTCTCTGGTTGGGGTCCCACATTCTGCTCATGCTCTTCTCCCTTGATGGTCCTAGGGTCATCTGTTTCTGGAGGGTAAGGTGAACTACTCCCCTGTTTTTGTAAAAAAAAAAAAAAAACTTCTACCTTTACAGTTGTGACAATCACAATTAGTCATGATAACAATTAATCACTATTGAATCATAAGAATCGTATCTCCATCTTTTTTCACCAGACCCATCTAGACAAGATGGAAACTATTCAGCCTTCCCCTGCACACTCTGAAACTAAACTCCCTCTTGAAAACTTTTAAGCCAGTCACTTCGTGCCTTTATAGTTCCCGTATTTTAGGCAGCCCATGTCTAAGTTGCCCATTCCTATCAACCCTGTGTACAGAGGGCAAAGGATTGGTCCCTGATGTGAAGACTCCTTCCTACTCAATTGGTATTTTGAGCTACATCCATAAGTATAGGTCAAGTTCATCAAATTGTAGCAATTTACATTTGTTTCTTTTGTCAAATTTCTTTATATTACTCTGGTTGTGTTCTGATCATCAAGCCATCGAAGCTAGGTCAAATGAGTACTATCTGCAAGTTTGGGCATTCTTGTACATCTCCCCTCACTTCATATCAGCTGGACTCTTCATTCTCAGCTCTAGCCCTCCATGGCTAGGTCCTTGTCCATGGGCTCAGGGAGTCCCCAGGTCTTACCACACTTCGGATCAACCAACCCTTCTCTCTCATTTCCAGATTTATGGGAGTCTATAGAACATGGTCGAACTCAGCCCATCTCTTCATTGCTGCCTTTCCCCCACTTCCACTCTCAGTAGACCAATGTGGTTACCAGCAAGCTCATGTGTTCCCTTTGAGTTTCAGTCTTGGAGGGAGGTTTGTTCTGAAGGGACCCCAGTGATTCTTTTATTTAATAGTTTTTATAAGAGATTCTAAAAATCACACACTAAACTTTGAAAACCATTGCAGAGGTTCAGAACACGGGAAATGGAGTCAAAGAGATTTTGAATTCTGACTTTGATGCTTGCTTTGGGTGATTCTTTTAACTTTCTAAGTCTCCGCTTGTGCTTCTGTAAAATAGGACTGATACCAGAACCTTCATCAGAGGGCTGTGGCTAAGCCACAGTACCTGACATAAAATTCACCCTCAGAAAACATTAAATTTGAAAAAGGATTATTTTTATTTAAGTAAACAAGAGCAGCAAAATAAATAGATTTCTTTACACTTGCAGCCCATAAGGCTAGGACATATTTGTCTCTCTTATGAGTCAGTGGGTAATTAATGTCTACCTCCTGTCTTTTCTAGACCAACAGCAGCCACGCCCTGTACTCTCTGGAGGTACAGTTCCTAAAGCTTTCCAATAATGACTTCACAACACTCAATTTCAGCTGTGCATATCCTCTGATGGTCAACGTCAGCCAGACCCACCCGGTGGTCTCCTTCCCGTGAGTTCTGCCCTGTCAGCTGCCTCTCTCACTAGGCCAGGCTAGGTGCTATAAAAGCTCATAACTTCTTATTGCCGCCCCTCTTCACAAAAGTAGAGTCCTGGTGTGGTGCTATGGGTTAATGCGCTGGACTGCAAAGTCGACCACAAGGTCAGCAGTTCAAGCTTACCAGCTGCTTCTCAGAAACCCAATATAGGGTCGCTATGGGTTGGAACCGACTCGATGGCATTTAAGAACAACTCTGGATATGGCCTCCCCAACTTCATCTCAGTGCCTACCCACCTCTTAGATGGAGACACAAAGCATCAGTGAAGGAAAAGGGTGCTTCTATGAAGAAAGGCATTATGGGTGGCTTATGTAAATTACAATGGGGGTACATGGCACTAACAAAAACAGCAATAACAAGGTGGCCATGTGGCACAATAGGTTAAGCATTGGGCTGTTAATGGAAAGGTTGGTGGCTCGAACCCACCAGCTGCTCCACGGGATGTCTACTTCTGTAAAGTTTTACAGCCTTGAAAATCAAACCCTATGGGGCAGCTCTATTCTGTCCTATAGGGTTGCTATGAATGGACACTGACTCGATGACTTTAAGGTTCCTAGGTCTAGAGCTCTCTGAGGCAGTCTTTCACTTTTTAGGAATATTACTAGGTCTGCTTCTTCCCTCTCTTTATTCAGTGTTCAGTGACCTTGATTGTAAGGCAAAAGGTGAATGTCCCTCCCTTAGGGATTTTGTGGTGAAGGTCTCATTCCTGTCCCTCTCCAGATACAGCACCATCCATGTGCCAGGCACTGGGGACACCATTGTTACCTTGGGCATCTACATGGACCCTCAGCTTTCATCTCCACTAGAGAACAGAACAGCTCCACTTGGTATGCCTCTCTATGTGGTCCTCAGAGCCACAAGCAGTGATCCAGATCGATTTGTCCTAGTGACCAATGAGGTCTTTGCCAGCACTGACATCTCCAGGACCAGTGCTGCTAAGGCCACCTACCACTTTGTGAACAAGAGGTAAGGATCTGTCATACCCTGGGAACTTCCTGCCAATGCCAGGTCAGCCCTTGGACGGTGGCTTGTGCCGGTTATTTTTGTATCAATGAGTGTCTCAAGAACATAGATCCTGTGTATGTAAACACACGCAGAACACGTAAGTGCTGGGTGAATGTTTGTTGAATGAATGCAAGTATAGTATCATTATCTTTCCCATTTTGCAAATGTATAAATGAAGGCTCAAAGAAATTAAGATCTATTCAAACGCCTATACAGGACAAGTAAAAGCGAGAGATATGTTTTCATATTCATGTTTTCACCTCCGACCCTGATCGGGGACTCCTAACCAGCAGGTGACGCTGTCTGTCTCCACAGCTGCCCTGTCAACAACCGGCTGATCCAGGGTCTGCTGGCAAACGGAGCCTCTCTGAAGGTGACGCTGGCTTTCAAACTACACCGCTTTTTGTCCAGTGATGCTTTCTACCTGCACGGCCGGGTGACTCTGTGTGACAAGCGGGCCGGGTACCGTTGCAAACCGGTGAGTGGGCAGTCCTGGGGTGTCCTGAGCTGTTGCTGCAGTTTGGGGCTACCAAGACATTTCCCATGTGGGAGTCTGGGGAAGCAGATTCCCAGCATAGCTGTTAACGCGGGCGCGGGAGTAAGAAGGCATCTAGAGGACTGCGATGCTGAGAATTGGCCGATCCTCATGTAGGAGGGGCTATAGGCGGGGCTTGTGGGGTATGGGGCCTGTGGAAGAGTATAGTTGACTCAGAGTGATCCGGAGTTGACTCATAGGGACCCAAATCCGACTCAAAGAGGCCTTGTGTACAACAGAAAGCGCTTCTGGTCCTGTACCATCCTCACAGTTGTTGCTATCTTCCAGTCCATTGTTGCAACCACTATGTATACCCATCTTCTTCTGAGTTGCCTCTTTTTCACTGACTCTGCTTCTCCAGGGACTAGTCCCTTGAGATAACATGTCCAAAGTACATGAAACCTCGCCATCTGTGCTTCTAAGAAGCACTCTGGCTATGTTTCTTCCAAGACAGATTTGTTCGTTCTTTTGGCAGTCCCTGGCATATTTAATATTCTTTTGTTGTTAGCTGCCGTTGAGTTGGTTCCGACTCATAGAGACCTTAAACAACAGAATGAAACATTGCCCGGTCCTACACAATCCTCACAATCATTAAGTTTGAGCTCATTGCTGCTGCCACTGTGCCAATCTATCTCGTTGGAGGTCTTCCTCTTTTTCACTAACCCTGAACTTCACCTAGTATGATGTCCTTCTCCAGGGCCTGGTCCCTCCTGATAGTGTGTCTGAAGTGTAAGAGACAAGTCTTGTCATTCTATCTTCTAAGGAGCATTCTGGCTGTACTGCTTCCAACACAGATTTATTTGTTCTTCTAGTAGTCTATGGTACTTTTAACATTCTTCTCCAACACCATAACTCAAATGCATCAATTCTTCTATGGTCTTGCTTATTAACTGTCCAACTTTCACATGCATATGAAGCTATTGAAAATGCCATGGCTTGGGTCAGGTGCACCTTAGTCCTCAAACTGGTATCTTTGCATTTGAACACTTTCAAGAGGTCATGTGCAGCAGATTTGCCTTATGCAATATGTCATTTGATTTCTTGACTGCTGCTTCCCATTCTCCTAATTCAAAGGCATAGAATGATAAAGGGCACCATTTTGAAGACCAAAACTTTATGGCTTGATGAACAAGAGGCAGAGGCGGGACCATCTGAATTCTTGGGCAAAGTCCCACCCTGACATTGGATGAGAACCATGTCTTGCTATCCTCCTGTTTCTGTCACTCACAGACCTGTAGTCAGAAGAATCCCCCTAGAGGAAATCGACCCTGGGACATCCAAGTGCGGGAAGGCCTGGAGTTTGGCTACAGTTGGATGGTGTTTGGACCCATTCAAATAAGCGGTAACTGGCCCATTTGGGAGAACCTCCCTGACTTCTCTTCCAGAGCCTTCTACTGACCTCCTCTGAAACCCCCCTCCTTGACTGAGCCCTCTCCCTCCTTCATTTTCTCACTTTACTCCTAAAGTCCTAGTGCTTTCCCCAGTCTATATTGCCCTCTTTTACGACTACAATGCTCTAAAGAGGTTCCCTCCCCTCACTGAACCCTGTTCTCAGTCCGTAGACTTCTGATCGTGGCTATGTCTGCCTCCCATTTTTACTTGCCTGTCAGATCAGATCACTCTTCTCCCAGTCTGTTGGTCCCTGATGGTTACCTCCTTCTGTAAATCTTGCTTGCTGATCTAGAAGTCTTTCCCATTGTTCTAATCCATAACCATCCTCTAACCACTAACTGAAAAGCCCATCTTCTTAGTATATCCATTCTTATCAGGGACAGAAAGTTCATCATCCCAACACTTTTGAGTCCTAGCTCCCAGTCCCTTTGCCCAATTTTTATGTGAGAACGCTGGTCTTTTTCTTGTCAGGATGATGCCTCAAATTCTGTCTTTTGTGTTTCAGAGTCCAATGGCTCCAATAGCAGGAATCCAGCAGGTTGGTACAGACAGATTGCTGTGATGAAGTTCTAATGGTTACATCAGGGTCTGGGTGTTCACACTGGGTCCTGGTGGGTATTGGTCTTTCATTCTGTCCCTTCTCAACTCTGTGTAGCCTGGGAAAAATCTTTTGGACTCTCTGAGCCTGTTTTCTTAGCAGTACATGGCAGAGTTGTAATTGTGGAACTTTTGGTAGTCATAGAGTTTTGTCTTTTATCAAAATCTGAGACTATTACTGAAATAGGGTTTGAAAATTTAAGATGCCTACGAACCACAGAGTCGACAGTTCAGACCACCGCTACTCCTTGGAAACCCTATACAGGGGCCCTGTGAGTCAGAACTAACTCAAAGGTACTTAACAGTAACAACAGGGCCAGGCAGTTAACACCAAGTGAGGTATGCTGAGGTGATCTATTTTGGAATGGAAAGGGGGTAGCTATCACTCAGTCCAGCTCATGATTGTTGCCTTGTGGGGCATTAGACCGACCATGCTAGATCTGATTTTACAAAAGAAATTAATGTTTCAGATCTCTAAATGTTGACAAGACATTTCAATTAAATAGAAATAAGCAAACAAAAAGTGTTGTTCAACAAAATACCCATCTCTGCCACTAGATGCAGCCTACAGGTCACCCGTCTGCAGTGTCTGGTTCGAGGAGTCTAGTGATAGTATGATTTCAAGTTCTAGAGCTTAGAGTTAGGATTGCCACTCTACACAGTACCAGGAGGTGCTGTCTATTAAATATCGATATGGAAGGAGCTCTTTAGACTAGCCAATGTATAACAGGACAACATAACCTAGGTTACCGTATCTGGGAGCACTGCTCAGATTAAGAATCTAAATCTTCATAAACTGGGACACTTGCTTTTTCCTTCTCACTCCATTCTCTGGCCTCAGTTGCCCCAAACTCAAAGTTAAACACAAATGAAGTATCTGGCCTTGGGTTCTTGGTGGAAAACTTCCACAATTAGGGGTCAAAAAATTCCTAAGCAGATTGTTTTTGAGTCAAATCCGACTCATAGTGGCCCTATAAAACAGAATAGAACTGCCCCATAGGGCTTCCAAAACCGTAATCTTTACAGAAGTAGACTGCCACATTTTTCTCCTGTGGAATAGTTAATGGGTTTGAACCGGTGACCTTTCAGTTAGCAGTCAAGAGTTTAACCACTATGCCACCAGGGTTCCTTATGACCACAAAGAGCACTGCCATTTATTGATGTGCTTGGCACTGATGTAAGCACTTTACCGAGACTAAACTAACTCATACAATAATCCTGGAGATAAGCACAAATGTTACCCATTATATAGATGCGGAACAGAAACTCAGTTATCAAAAGAACCTTAAAAAAAAAAAAAATCTTCCTCAATCAGGTTCTCTCTGAGTCATTTTCCCAACAGGGGACTAGCATGGTGAACAACAACTTGGGCTAAAATTGAGTGAATTATACTAATGATTTGGGGCTGTTAACCACAAAGTAGGGAGTTCATACTCATCAGCTGCTTCTTGGGGGCGGGAGGAGAAATGAGACTTACAGAGTCTTATAAGATTTACAGAGTTAATTCAATGGTAGTGGCAGTGGATATATATAAAGTGTTTAGCATAGAATTTAGCCTGTAGCATTGGGTTGAACCATATGAAATTGTCATTTTTGTAGGTTAAAAAATGGGCAAGTATTGGCAATTTCGTATGAATCAACTTAATATCCAATTTGTAAGAGAACTGGTCAGGTACAGAATGTAACTGGGAGAGTGTCCTTTTACAATAGTATTTGATCCATTGTAAGACCAGAAAAAAAAAAAAAAAAATTCAAATGCTCATCATTGGAATCAGGCAAAGCCCTTCCCCATCTTCTTGAGGGAAAGTTCTCTGCCTTTCATCCCTGTATCCTCCCACCCCCAGTCTAACAGAAGGACTGGCATACTTTCTACTTTCAGTCCCAGGAAAGTTTTGTTGAAAGAATGAAAGAATGAATGAATGAATGAATGAATGAATGAATTGCTGCTAATCTCCCAAAGTGGAGTATCTAAAGACCAACTCCCCATAGCACAGTTTCCCACATTCACATTCTCAAAGCCTCTTAATCCTGTTTTATAATTATTTCTTTCTCTCTTGTAGGACCCTGGGTGGTCATCTTTCTCCTGATGGTGATAGGCTGGCTGCTGGGATAGAGTTCCACCCAAATGCCTCCCTTAACTCTAGCTCCTAGTTTGATACCCTGAGGCAAGCATGGGATGGAGAAAGGCTTGAAGGAGGGGCAAGGAGTCTGTCCTCTTGTGAAGGATCAGAACAGTTGCTGGTGAAGATGAGACTGAAGGTCTGGTAAGGAAGTAGTTGAAGCTGAGCCTTGAGCTGTACTTCATTGCCCAACCTTCCCTTCCCCCGTTTTTGTGGGTTTTTTTTTTTTTAACTTTTATTGTGAGTTAAGTGAAATTTTGCAGACAAAATCAGCAGTTGTACATTCAACAAATCAGACACTTTGTTTCATCTCAGTGATTGCATTCCCATCCATGTAACAACAGTTAGCCCACTTCCTCCCTGTGGCTCCTGTTTCCATTCCACCCACCTTCCCAGCCCTTCTTGACTTTGTCATTAGCTAAATGTTGTCCTTTTGATTTTGAATAATTGGTCATTCCACTAGTGAGCATACCTTACTAATGTTGTTGTTCCCCCTTTTACCTATTTACTGCTTGGCTGAAAATTGGAGTCACGAGGGTGAGTTCCTTTCCAGACCTGAAGTGTGCTCGAGGGCTTTAGTTTCAGATTCTTCTAGTCTCTTTCTAACCAGTAAGCCCTGTCCTGTTTTCTTTGGTTTTTTAAGTAATAATTTATCTTCTAATGTGATCCCTTCCGGAGCAGTTGATAGTGGTAGACAAGCACCATCTAGTTCTGGTCTCAGAGTAGTAGAGACCAATGCTCACATGTTCCATTACTCCCCTGCACTAATTTGAGTCCAAGCCTCTTCATTTCTCATCATTCTTCTTTCATCCATACATGGAAAGACCAACAGATGGGAGAAACTTACCTCATGAGCTATTTTTTTTTAAATGTTTTATTGTGAATTATGTGATAGTTTACATTGGAGAACATTTAGTTTTACATTCATCCTATAGTATATTGTTTCATTGCCATGGTTACAATCCCCTCCATGCATCATAAACCAACCAAAGGGTATACCCTACAAGCCTGACCCCCACCCCTCGGTCGTCAGCACATAGCCCCTCTCCCTCTCTGGGTCTAAAGTCCCCAGCTGCTCCATCTCTGCACGTCATCGTCTCTGCCACCATCTCTGACATCACTGCTTCTCTGGGTATGGTCCCGCTGCTCTCTGCTCTTCTCCCAGCGACCTCTACTCCTGGACTGCAAAGTCAACCACTCTCCTCCTTTTGCTACAAAATGTCTACCTTCACATTTCCAGCCCTCACAATCAGTCCTGATAACAATTATTCACTATTGTATCAAAGAGACCTATCCAAATCTCCTTTCTCCCTTCCCATTTTTGAAATTTAAAGCTCTGCTACTTCCAAGGGTGAGATTGGGTTGCTCAATATGGGGGAAAAGGGTGCCAAATAAATAGCACGAAATTCTGATTTGTTTTGTCTGACTCCTTTTCTGTATAACTGGACCTTAAAGCTTCAGCACTAGGGTGGTCAGTGCTGAAGGAATGAGGGTGGGGAGAGTTGAGAAGTCATTTTATTCTCCATGGGCCTCAGTTTCCTCAAATGTAAAATGAAATAATTTGACCAGATGATCTATGCTTCACTAACAAAGGACTCTATACTCTTGTTTTAAGGTCTCTGGGTGGTGCAAATGGTTTGCCCTTGACTACTAAACTAAAGGAGTCTTAGTGTGTGCTGCAGGATAAGCACTGGACTGCTAGTCACAAGGTCTGCAGTTTAAACCTACCAGCCACTCCTCAGAAACCCTATGCAGGGTTGCTATGAGTCAGAACTGACTCAACAGCACTTCACAACAACAACTAATTTAAAGGTTGGTGGCTCAGATCTACTCAGTAGTGACAGGAAACCAGGCTTTTTCCCTAAAGATCACAGCCAAGAACAGCCTATGGAGCATTTCCACTCGGTAAACACATGGGGTCATCATCAGTCAGAATCTATTTGAAGGCAACAGGGTTTTGCTGTTGTTGTTTTTAATGCTCTTTTTCCAGGGAGGTTTCTGAGCCTTGGCCAGCCAGCCCTAAGTCTCCTTCCCTCTTCTACAGAGTGGTAAAGAGCTCTCAGTTCCAGAATTATGGCTAAAAGTAAGTATATAATATTTCCAAGCCTTCTCTTCCTGTCCCTTAATTATTTCTGACCTCACTTACTCCCCCTTCCTGTTGTTGTTATTAAGTGCTGTGGAGTTGTTTCTGACTCATAGCGACCCTGTATAGGGTTTCCATCCCACCTTGCAGTTCAAACGGAACTTGTGGTCCAGTACATGATCCTGCAGCGTCACACCAGGGGTCCCCCTTCCTAATTGAGGGCCCACACAGCATGAGGTCAATGTTTGAGAGGTTCTGGTTTTAGCCCACCTGGCCAAATTGATAATGTTCTGTTTATTAGCAGCATCTGGAACACTAGTGAGCCTCTTACCACATACAACCTGCATAAAGTACACCTTCATTTATGTAGGCCAAAGAGAAAGCAGCTGAAAGTTATCAAGGGTCCACTAAGTAGGACAGATAAGAAGTTCTCAAAGCCACCCTTTAGTCTATATTGCCTATTTCCTAAGAAAATTCTCTTTTAAGAAATCACTCAAACTCTTTCAAGCATTTGAAAAGGAGTAAGTATTGAACAGATACAGATAATCCAAAAGATTGTCTTTATTTCAATAAAAAAAAATGGCCTATAAGACTGAAACTCAAAGGGAACCTGTGAGCATTCAAATATGCTCACTGGTGACTACCTGGGTCTACTTGTGAGTGGAAGTGGGGGAAATGAAGCAATGAGGACATGGTCTGAGTTTGGCCATATTTCATAAGCACCTATTGATCTTGAGATGAGAGAGAGAAGAGAAGGTCTGGCTGGTCTGAAGTTTAAGGAGATGTGTGAACTCCTGAGCCCATGGGCACTGACTTAGTACCTGGGGGCTAGAGCTGAGAGTGAAGTGGCCAGCTGGTTTGAAGTGCAGGGAGGTGTGCATGACCTCTCAAACTTGCAGCTCATACCCATTTGACCTAGCTTGTATGGCGAGCTGACCAGTACTTGATCAGAAAAAGATAAAGATGCTTGGTACTGTGAGCAAGTGTAAATTGCTATAATATGGTGAACTGGACCTTTGCTTATGGATGCAGTTGTTAAAAATTACAACCAAAATGGAAGGATTCTTCGTATCAAGGAACAAGCTTGTTTCCTCAGAGTACTGGGTTAACAGGGATGGGCAATCTAGGCATTGGATATAAAAAATGGGCTATAAAGTCACAAGGAGTCCTGGTGTGGCACTGTGACAATGCGCTGGCCTGCGAAGTTGGTTTGAACTACGAGGTCGGACGTTCAAGCTCACCAGCTGCTCCTTGGAAACCCTATACATAGTCTCTATGAGTTGGAACCAAAAGGCACAAAGTGGCTTACAAGTTTCATGAGTATGCTCAGTTTCAGAACGAGGGGGTAAGGTAGAATCCCCACTGAATAGTTTTTCTCTTCTCCAGATGGGTCTGGTGAAAGAGGATAGGGGATGATGGTGATAGGATTTTATGAGGTTCAATTGTAATTGCTAGTAGGATTCATTATGGTGGTCATAACTGTAATTGTAGAAGATATACAACTAAAGGGGGGAAGTAGTTACTCTTTCACGGACCATCGAGAAGGAAGAGCATGAGTGGTACATGAGATCCTACCTAGAAAAGTGGTGACGGCAGAGGTGGTGGCATGGAGAGACGGAGCAGCCACATGGGCTGCAGGCAGGAGGTTGGCTTTCAGAAGTGCATTTTGGACATTTAAATGAATATATATATTTTGTGTTTTGTATGTGTACATCAAATTTTTTGCATTGTTCATTTGTAAAATATAAACAAGGGAAGTCACAGGGAGGAAGTAGGATAACTGTTGTTGCAGGGAGGGGATTATAATCATTGAAATGAAACAAAGTGTATAATTTTTTAATGTAAAGCTGATGATGTCTGTTAATCTTCACTCAATTCACAATAAAAATATTTTGTTGTTGCTGTTTAAAGAAAAGGGAAGTGTTATAAAGGCTTACAAGCTTTCATGAGTGTGCTTAGTTTCAGAATGAGAAGGGTAAGGTAGAATTCCCACTGAATAGTTTTCCTCTTCTTCAGATGGATTTGGTGAAAGGGCATGAGGGATGATGATAATAGGAATTTATGATTCAATTGTGAGCAGTTGTTATCAGGACTAATTGTGATAGTCACACCTGTAACTATAGATGTGTAACTAAAAGGGGAGAGTAGATAATCTTTCATTTCAGGGACAGATGATCCCAGAACCAGCAAGAAGGAAGAGCATGAGTAGAGTATGAGATCTCTACCTAGAAAACTGGTGACAGCAGAGACAGTGGCAGAGGAGGTGGCATGGAGAAACAGAGCAGCCATGGGCTCTAGGTCCATGGACTGAGGAAGGCTGTGTGCCTGTGAGCAGGAGGCTGGCTTTCAGAAGGTGTCCTGTAGACATTTAAATGAATATGTATTTTTTATTTTGTATGTGTACATCAAATATTTTTGCTTTGTTCATTTGTGAAGTGTAAAATATAAAAGGGAAGTCACAGGGAGGAAGTAGGGTAACTGCTGTTGCAGGGAGAGGATTGTAACATTGAGGTAAAACAAAATGTATAATTTGTTGAATGTAAAGCTGATGATCTTATCTGTAAACCTTCACTCAACTCACAATAAAAAGTAAAAAAAAAAAAGGCCTATAAGAGAAGACAGTCTCAAATTGTTACTGCTAATTTTATTTATTTGACATACTCAGAAAGACAAAACTATGCTTTTGTTATTATTATTAGGTGCTGTTGAGTATGTTCAGACTCAGAACAACTGCATGTACAACAGAACAAAACACTGCCCAGTCCTGCGCCATCCTCACAATAATTTCTTTGTGTTTGCTTGTTTGTTTCAAATGAGCTGCTTTGATTGCAGGTGGTACACAATTCTGGGCATAACAAAGATTGAAGAGCAGCTCTGGCAGGATTCTGGCCTGGGTTTACTGACCACACAGCTAAGACAGGACTAAAGAGATGGACCAGTATAAGATTTATTTTTTTCTTTCTTCTTTTTTTTTCTTTTCTTAAAAAGTTAATTCTTAAATGTACAACAGGCCCCAAGACAATACTTCAGTCTAACTATAGTTGGCAAGAGATGTTCTAGCAAGGAATTCAAATGTTTAAACAGAAATGGAATCAAGGGTCACCATCGCCACAGCCACAAAGAACAGCTTTTTTGCCAGATTTCTTAATTCCACCTGTGGCCAAGGGGCCCTTTCCCGCAGCCTTCACTTTTAGCTCTTTGATTTTCTTCTGTTCTTCTTTTTGTTTCTACTTGAAAGCCTATCTTCCTCATCCATTTCTTTGTTCTGTTTTTTGGGGTTGTTTCAGGGGCTTCTACTTGCCATCTTCGCGGCCCGACATGGCGTCTGCCGCCCCTTCCCCAGGCCTGCCACTGAAGCAGCCCTCACAATACTTCTTGTGCTTGAGTCCATTGTTGCAGCTACTGTGTCAATCTATCTCATTGAAGGGCTTCCTTTTTTAGACCCACCCTCTACTTTACCAAGCATAATGTCCTTTTCCAGGGTCTGGTCCCTCCTGATAACATGTCCGAAGTAAGTGAGAGGAAGTCTCCCCATCCTTACTTCCAAGGAGTGTTCTGGCTGTACTTCTTCCAAGACAGATTTATTCATTCATCTGTCAGCTCATGGTATATTCAATATTTTTCACAAGTCAGGCTGCTAACCCGAAGGTCAGAAGTTTGAAACTACCAGCTAGTCCACAAAAGATAGATGAGGCTTTCTGCTCCCATAAAGATTTACAGCTTTGGGGAAAAAGAAAAAAAAGGATTTACAGCCTTGGAAACACTCTACAGGGTCGCTATGAGTAGGAACTGACTCCATGGCACATAATTACCAGCACCACCACCACCACCACCACAACTCAAAAGCATCAATCCTTCTCTGGTCTTCCTTATTAATTTTCCAGTTTTTACATGCATGTGAGGTGATTGAAAATGCTATCATTTGGACTAGACACGCCTATTCAAAGTAACATCTTTACTTTTTAATACTTGAGCTCTTGCAACAGATTTGCCCAATGCAATACATCATTTGATTTCTTGACTGCTGCATCCATGAGTCTTAATTGTGGATCCATTTCTTTCAGCAACTCTTTAACAATTTTCTCCTTTCTTTTTATTATCTCTTTCTGTTCTGGTATTCTATCACCCATTGTTGTTGTTGTTAAGTGCCGTCAAGTCAGTTCTGACCCATAGCGACTCTGTACAGGGTTTCCAAGGCTGTATCTTTACAGGAGTAGAAAGCCTCATCTTTCTCCTGTGGAGCAGTAGCTGGTAGTTTCGAACTGCTGACCTTAAGGCTTGCAGCCCGACTCGTAACCATTACACTACCAGAGCTCCTTTCTATCACCCATACGTTACTCCTTTTCATGGTGTCCCACATAAATCTCAAGCTGTCTTTTGACTTTTTCATTCTTTTTTCTGGTTCTTTTTCTAACTTTGTATTGACGGATTTATCTTCAAGGTCACTAATTTGGGCTTCCATGGTTCAAATCTACTCTTTGCCCTTTCAATGTATTGTCTATTTCTGAGATTTTAGTATTACTCTTCTGGATTTCAAATGGCAGGTTTTGTATAGTTTTAAAATTTGCATTTATTTTAACTGCTTGTTCTTGTAGTATTTTCCTAAATTCTTCTGAAGTTTTTTTGTATTCTCTTTGCATTTCTAAAATTTTCTACCAATCTATTGGAGGTGTCTAAATATCATTCTTTTGAAATCTTTCTCATGTATCTCCATTACCTTTTCTTCCTAAAAAATGTTTTCTGGCTATGCATCTTGGCCATTTGTTTAAGTCACTCTGTCTTGTTTCTTCATATAAGCTAAAATTGTCTGTTGTCTCTGAGACATTGTTGTTGTTGTTACTGTTAAGTGCCATCAAGTCGGTTCCCATCCATAGCGACCCTGTATAGCTTGAACTGCCGACCTTGTGGTTCAAACCAATTTTGCAGTCCAACATATTAACCCACAGTGCCATATCATTATATTTGTATTTTATTGGTAGTTGTATGTTTGCTTGTTCTTAGGCTCTCACCAACTGTCTTCTGGTGGGTGTGATTAGAGAATGGAGACATGTGCAGCACTTTCTGTTCACAGTTCATGCAGCTCCATTTAGGGTGGGTTAGTTGGTATTGGCTGATGTCTATCATTGATCAGGCAGTATAGAGGCTGGTATTAACACTTGTTCAGTGGGTGGAGTTTTTCTGTTTTGTGAATCTGTCAGTCTTCCATCTGTCTGTCTTTTCAAAGCTGCTTGCAAATGTTCAATATGGTCATATTGTATCTGTCTGGCAGTCCGTTCATCAGTTAATTGCTTTCTTTCATCACCACTGCTTAGCTTCTCTTCCAAGTAGGTATTCAATACACTTCCATAAACTTTTCTCCGAAGCTCAGGGTTCCAGGATTGTCCTCTGTATTTGCTTTATTAGGTTTCTTGTATCTTTGCTGTCAAGCATCTCTGTAGCATGCCTGGTCTGCCATCTTGCTGGAACTGCATTCTTTTTCATATAGGTCAGCTTCTTGGATACAGAGTATACAGTATACAGAGTGAGTAAGTATGGTGAGAGGATATAACCCTGATGCACACCTTTCCTGTTTTTAAACCATACAGTAGCCCCTTGTTTTATTCAAACTACAAAACTTACTGATTGAAAATAGATGAGTGGTTACAAAGGGCTATGTAGGCAAACGTGTTGAAGTAGAATATTCAAGGTGCCATAGGCTGCCAAAAGAACCAACAGATCTGTGTTGGAAGAAGTACAGCCAGAGTGCTCCTTGGAGGCCAGGATGGCCAAACTTCGTCTCTCATACTTCGGACATATTGTCAGGAGGGACCAGTCTCTTGAGAAGGATATCATGTCTGGTAAGGTCAGACAAAAAGAGGAAGACCACCAGCCTAATGAATTGACAAAGTGGCAGCTTCAGTGGGCTCAAGCGTGGCAACAACTGTGAAGTTGGCCCAGGACTGGGCAGTGTTTCGTTCTGTTGTGCATAGGGTCACTATGAGTTGGTACTGACTTGATGGCACCTAACAACAACAAAGTAGATAAAGGGAGGGAGTTTTATGGGGCAATGAATGGGACAGTTTTATATCCTGATTATGGTGGTGGTTGCATGAATCTATATACGTTAAATTTTATAGAACTATGTGATACTTAAAAAAAATTTAATCCACCCCCCTCCAAAAAAAAAAACCTGTTGTAATCTTTGTACCAGGTCCTGTGTTAGGCCCTGAGGATTCAACAACACATAAGACCCAGTCCTTTACTTTACATAGAAGGAAACTAAGTGTAGGGAGTATGTGGTGAAACCAGAAAACAGGACATACTTTCTAAGTTGGCCCCTACCTGTAAGAGTTATTTTACAGAATGACAAGAATGTCCTGTGGAAGATAATATACTACTTTGGTGAGTAGCGACTGGGGTCTTAAAAGATCATGAGTGGCCATCTAGGGTGCAACCATTGGTCTCTCCTTGTCTGGAGGAAAGAAGAGTGATGAAGATCAAAGGCTTATGAAAACAATTAGTCCAATGGACTTCTGGATATGTGAACATCAGTCTCCATGACCCTGAGATCAGAAGAATTAGATGGTGCCGAGTTACCACTTCCAACTGCTCTGAAAGGGATTATATTCAAAGGTGGTAGATAGAGTGGGAGAAAAATATGGAATAAAACTTAAAATCATAAAGAAGACCAGGTTTACTGGTTGGATAAAGACTGGTAGAATCCAAGGCTATGACCCTTGGTCACCCTTTCAGTCTGGAACTGAACCCAAGCCTCAGTTTTCAGCCAAACATAGGTCTATAGAGGGGGATCAGTAACACACCTTAGAATAATCAACCATATGAGATTAAAAAGGCAGTATTTACTCAAGGACAAAGTTCAGAAGGGTTAGGAAAGGAGGAGGAGTGGAAACAAACACACGCTGGAAGTGGGTAAGTGATGTTACATTGAGGGGACTGTAATCAATGAGAGGAAATAAAATGGGTATAAATTGTTGAATGTGGAACTGATGATCTTTTGGATAAATCTTTACTCAATTGTCAATGTAAAGTTTAAAAAAAAAAAAAAAAAAGAGAAAGAAAGACCTTGTGGCTATGCCTCTCTCCCAGATTTCTGGATACCTGGAATTTCATTAACAAAGATTCATTCCTTTGATTGATGGCTTTGATTTTTCTTTTAAACAGTTTCACTGACTGATGCTTGAAGTACATATTAATGCAAATGATTTTACAGTCCCTGATTCTTTACTTTTTAACCTGAACCCTGAGTCTAATCACAAACTGAACCTTAACCCTGACCCAGTCCTGGTGTGGCCCTTTGGGTTAACGTGCTGTACTCTAAAGTTGGCTTGAACCATAAGATTAGTGGTTCAAGCTCACCAGCCGCTCCTCAGAAACCCCACACAGGGTCGGAACCAACTCAACGGCACTTAACAATAATCCTAACTCCGATCATAACCTGATGCTTTGCTTCTGGTGGTCGCGTTGGTCAGTGGAAGGTGAAATAGATAGGTGGGACCGGTTTGGTGGGATTTCTGAAAGATTTGCCCTTGCCCATTCGAACTTCCGTTGCCAGATTCCGGTTCTGCACTTCAGTGGCACAGGTAAACCACTCCAAGCCTTGCTGAACACTGGTCTACCAAGAGGGAAAATGCAGCCGCAGGCCCAGAAGAAAACTAGGCGGTGCACCGGGGTCATGCGCAGAGAGAACCTTCTGGCTCTTGGTGCCGAGGGTGGCGTGCAGGGGCGGGAGACCGGTGAACCTCGACTCCTGATTGGTAGTGGTAAAAAAGGGGCGGTACCGGGGCGGTGCACGTTCTGTAGCGCGCGCGGCCTGGCGGGTGTGTAACGGCTGTTAGGCGAACTGAGGGGAAGAACTGTCTCCCGCGGCAGACGTGGTGGTGGTGGTGGTGGTGAGTGAGTGAGGCCCCTGAGTGTGGGATTTCGTCCCAATTTTAGACCCACGTAAGTTTTCCTTCCTTTAGGAATTCTTCGTGCGATGGACAGACCCTATTCTTTCTTCTGCAGCCCCAACGAAGCCTCAGACCCCACACCCTTTCTCTCTGGACCGCCGAGCGAAAGCTTAGCGCATGCGCAGAGTGACTAAGCCATAACCCACCCCAGTCTCTTCTCACCTTTGCTTTTCTAAAATAATGTTCCATGACCCTCGTGTCCAGATGGTATTCTCCCTCTCAATGCCTGGCTTTCCTTCTCCATTATACTTAACAGAAGCGTTAGGACCTGGTCAGGCGCCAGGGAAACAACAGGAAGCACGTTCCTGCCCTCAGGGAGCGCACAGTCCAGGAAGAAGAGTGAGTACTAGTAGCAGGTATTTGTTCCGCTCTCAGTAAGTGTAAGAGAAATTAGAAGACTACAAAGCCTGAGGAGCTGATCTGGTCCGAGAAGAGAGGGCAGGCAGCGTCGTTGAGGAAATGACGTTTGAGCTGAACTTTTTGAAGGATAAAGCGTAGTGGTTTCCAATTGGGCTGTGAGCCGCAAGGTCAGCAGTTCGAAACTACTAGTTGGTTCACAGGAGAAAGATGAGGCTTTCTGCTTCTGTAAAGATTTACAGCCTCGGAAACCCTGGACAGGGTCGCTGTGAGTCGGAACTGACTCCACAGTACATAACAACAAGAAGGTTGGAGTTCAGAGAGCACTTGTGAAGGCCCCAGGTTTTGCTGGCAGTGGGACACTTGACGGTGCGCTGTCATCTAAGCACTGGAACTTAAGTTCGGTGTGAACCGCAATGTCGCGGGTTCAAACTCACTCGCCACTCTTTGGAAACCCTACACAGGGTCGCTATGAGTTGGAACCAACTTAAAACAGGAAGAGACTTTTTTTTTTTTTTTTTTTTGCGTCTTGATGTGGCGCTGTGGGATAAGCACTGGACTGCTAACTGCAAAGTTGGCTGTTCAAACCCACCGGCCGCTCCTTAAAAACCTTATTCAGAGTCACTATGAGTCAGCACCGACTGGATGGCGCCTAACAACAGAGACATTTTTGGTTGTCACAATTGGGGAGTTGCTAAAGGCGGTTTAGTGACTCGGGCAGGAATGCTGCCAAACATCCTGCAGTGTACAGGTGGGCCCTCTACAACAAATGAATGAACCCACAATGTCAGTAGTGCCAAGGGTGAGAAATCCTGCTCTGGACCAGGGGGAGCTAGAGTTCTGGGATGCACTGAAAGGTTTGCTTATTCGTTCACTAGAGTATATTCAACACTTTCTTTACCACAGTGAACCGGGAGGATCAGAGCCACATTTGTCTTTTACATCAGTAATATGAGGGTACTTAAAAAAGTTGGTGGAAAAATTACATTATCTTTTCATTTCATTTTTTCTACTAACTTTTTGAAGCCCCCTCATATTTCCAGCACATGTTACATATGTTGTTGTTAAGTGCTGTCGAGTCTGTTCTCGTAGTGACCCTGTATATGATTTCCAAGGAGCAGCTGGTGGGTTTGAACTGCCGACCTTTTGGTTTTCATACAGTGTTGATCCTATAGTGCCACACCAGGATTCCTTGTTACATATAGCCAGGCTCATAGTGGGTGCTCAGTAAATCATGGTTGATTTATTGAATAGTGTATGTCAGCATATTCTAGCACACATAATTCAATAACTCAACCAAAATTTACCGAGTTTGATTTATTGAATAATGTGTGCTAGGTCATCTATAAATCAAAATCAACTTCTTCCTAAACGCAAGGATTTGATTGCTCTTTTTCTCTCTGGTTTAATGAATGAGCAAAGCCAAGAAAATGGTGTGATGGTGTGAGATTCGTAGTGTGTTTGTGTCAGCTGTTGGTGTCTCTCTTCAAATCCTCCTATCTTGATGTGGTTCTCTCATCAGCTGCCAAATGATGTTCTTCTCTAAGATTGTGATTCTTCAAAGGAAAAAAATACGTAAAACAGTCAAAATCGAATTCTTGGGCAGCACTTGGAAAATACAGCATGAATGATGACCAAGGGCAAAGAAATTATATGTGCTCTTCCTGCTCCTAACTGTTTGAGGTTTGCAGTGCAGATTAGGTCTGATGCAGAAACTTCAACTTGTGGTGTTCTAATAACATAATTTCTCTTTTTGTGCTTTATCATAAACAGAAAGAATGTTAGCTGGATCTCTATACCATTAGTGCACAGTTCTTTGAAGTTTGTACCTAGCTATGATCTTCTCTCTCTAAACCTTTCTTTTCTCATTGGTAAATGATAATAATAGTAACTGCCACCAGAGTTAATGTGAGCATGAAAATGATCTCTATTAAAAAATGAATATGGTACCTGCTGACTAGTAAATATTGAATACATGTTAAATTTGTTAAATGAATCTTTCTTTAGTTTAAAGGACTTTGAAGATAGAAACCATTAATGTTGAGTGAATTTTTTTATGTGTCTTCATTTCTTAGCTTGTTTAATTGGTTATTCATGTTGCTTTTTGTATGTTAATTTCTCTCACTTTTTTCTTCAGAAAATTCTTATCTCCTTCAAATGATACTGAACTTAGTAGTAGGAAGAGTCAAGAATGAGTTATTCTGTATTTTTTACTCCTTCAAATGATACTGAACTTAGTAGTAGGAAGAGTCAAGAATGAGTTATTCTGTATTTTTTACTCCTGTATGAGTTCTTCTTTTTTTAAAAAAATTAAGATAAATTCTTACTATAAAACACACCTTTTCTAAATGTACAGTTTACTGTTTTGTAGTGTATTCACAAGATTGTGTAACCACCACACTGTAATTCCAGAACATTATATATTTTTTGATCATACAAACCACCACAGCCATTAGTAACTGCCCATATTGTATTCTCTTTAACTCCTGGCAGCCACTGATCTACATTCTGTCTCTGGATATGTTTAATTTAGATGTTTCATATAACTTGAGTCGTATAACATGGTGCCTTAATTTTTTTTTAATTGCTTACTTTATATTTTAACACAAGTGCATTCCAGAATGCTAAGAACCAAAGAAGGGCATTCTTCCGGCCACAGTTTGTGGGTGTTTTAAAAAATAATTTAATTTTTTGTTGTTGAGAATATACACAGCAGAGCATATACAATTCAACAATTTCTACATGTACATTTCAGTGATACTGATTACATCGTTCAAGGTGTACAACCATTCTTACTCTCCTTTTCTGAGTTGCTCCTTCTCAATGTAAACTCACTGCTCCTTAAGTTTTATAATTTTTCAAGTTGTCAGTTTGATTCATACAGGTAGTTCTTAAAAGAATGCTTGGGATGAGTGCTGCTCACGGGCCAGATGACAGTTAACCCATCTATCTCTCCTTTCACCGTCCTGTTTAGCTTTTCCTAAGGGTCTATATATATCACATCTGCCTCATCTGCCATCTTGCTGGGAGTCTTAAGTCAGTCTCTCTTTTTAAACTTTTTGTTGTGAATTGAGTGAAGGTTTACAGAGCAGATCATCAATTTTACATTCAACAAAGCATATATACTTCCTTCATCTTAATGGTTGCAATTGTAACATTATTTATCCCATGTCCTCTGTGTTTCCTGTTTGCATTCCTCCTTTCCCAATTCTTCTGAACTTTGTCCTTGGATAAATATTGCTCTTTTGATCTCAAATGGTTGACCATAGTATGTTGTGCATCATATTTCACTAGTATTGTTGTCTTCCTTATATGCCTGACTATTGATTGCTTGGTTGAAAATTGAGCCATGGAGGTTACTTTAGTTCCCGACCAGAAGGTATCCCGGGCCATAGTCTTGGGGTTCCACCAATCTCCAACCAGTACCCAACCACTGTCATTAAGTCCATTCTGACTTGTAGCATCCTATATAGAGTTTCTGAGATTGTAAATATTTATAGGAGCAGACAGCCTCATCTTTCCCCTGCAGAGTTGCTGGTGGGTTTGAACTGCTAACTTTGAGATTAGCAGTCTAGTGCTTATCCTACAGCACCACCAAAAAGCCTGGTCTTTTTTATGTTTTTGAGTTTTGTTCCACATTTTTTCCCACTGTACTCAGGACCTTCAAGGAGTTCTGGTTGCATAGTGGTTACGAATCATTCTGCTAATCTCAAGGTCAGCAGTTCGAAACTACCAGCTGTTCCATGGGAGAAAGATGAGGCTTTCTGCTCTCGTAAAGATTTATAGCCTCAGAAACCCTGTACAGGGTCGCTGTGAGTCAGAACTGACTCCATGGCACATAACCACCACCACCACCCAGGACCTTCTAATGTGATCCCTTTCAGAGCAGTTGGTTGTGGTAGACAGGCACCATCTAGTTCTTCATGGTCTCAGAATCATGGAGAGTAATGTTCATGTGGTCCATTAGCCCACTGGACTAATTGTTTCCAAGTGTCCTCAATTTTCAATACTTGTTTTCTCCAAATAGGGAGAGACCAATAGTTTGTTCCTTAGATGGCCACTCATGAGCTCTTAAGACCTCAGTGACTACTCATCAAAGTAGGATATAGAACATTCTTTGTGGACTTATATTGTATCAGTTGACTATAGTGTCACCTGAAACTGTGGTCCTGAGTCCCCAGGCCCAGAAACTCTTTCCCTCAAGGTGTTTGGTTAGTGCCATCAAGTTGGTGCCGACCCATAGTGACCCTATATATAGGGTTTCTGAGAAGTGGCTAGTGAATTTGAACTGCCGACCTTGTGGTTCAAAGCAACTTGCGGTTGAGCACTTACACTGTAGTGCTATATATCAGGAGCGCTTATCCTACAGTACTGTACCAGGTGTTTGGTAATGTCTAAGAAATTTTCATAATGTTGCCCACCACATTCATGGATATGTGTGCAGCAAAAGAAAATATCCATGTACAAATATCCTCTGTCAAACCTAAATATATTTATGGGTATACTCCCATTCCTACACCTGGTCAGCCTACATGTCTGTCTATGTATTTATCCATTGTTGTTGTTAAGTGCCATCGAGTCGGTTCCAATCCATAGTGACCCTGAATAGTGTTTCCGAGGAGCAGCTAATGAGCTTGAACCGCCAACCTTGCGGTTCAAACTGATTTTGCAAGTCTGCATATTAACCCACAGTGCCACACCAGGACTCCATAGATCACCATTATTGCAGGGTTGTGTATATAAGAATATTTACGTCTGTTGTTTTCAACTCTTGCACTCGATGCCTTCCCTTTTATTATATATTGCCTTCCTCTTCATTGAGTCAATCTCTTAGGGATCTAAAAGAGGTTAAATTAAACAAGTGAGCAGAGCGCAGATGGGGAGATTTCCAGAGAAGCAGGAAACAGAGGTGAAGAGTCAAAGACCTTCCTTCAGAGCCAACAATGAAAGAAAACCTACCCTAGAGCCAGCACTCTGAATTCTAGCTTTCTAAACTGAGAAAATACTTTTTTTTAAAAGAGTACAGTGTTTAAGGTAGACATTCTTTACTAGCTAAGCTAAACTGTTGGTTGGTTATAAGAAGACTTCAGGGTATAATATTTGTTTAAAGTTTAACGATTTCCTTACTATAGTAGGGAAATCATCCAATCTCCATGATTCCAGAAAAATATGGATACCATAACATATTGGTTGTTGTTATTGTTAAATGACATTAAAATGTTTCTTACTTATAACAACCCTGTAAAGGGTTTCTGAGGAGTGGCTGGTGGGTTTGAAATGCTGACCTTTTGGTTAGCAGTTCAGTGCTTATCCTACAGCACCATACCAGGATTCCAGATACCATAATATGGGACCTCTTATATCTGACTTAAATTTTGCATATTTTCAAAGTTCATTCATAATGTGGCAAGTATCCATACTTTTTTTTTTTTTTAATTACTGAATCAAAATCCGCTGTATGGATATGGTTATTAGTTGCCTTTAAGCTGGCCCCCAATTCATCCTGACCCTAGATACAATAGAACTACATGTTGCTCATTCCTGTACCATCTTCATAATTGTTGGTATGAGTCTGTTGATACTTTGGGTGCCTTCTAGAAAAGGGGGCTTCTCTTATATTACTATATTATATAATATTCTACTGTGATTAGTATAGTTTTAATAGACTGAGTTTCAGAAGTAGATCTGAAGGCCTCTTTTTCTGGTCTCTCTTAGTCTGGAAGCTCTGCTGAAACTTGTCCACCATGGGTGACTCTGCTAGTATTTGAAACATTGGTGGATGGTGGTGGTGGTGGTGGTTATGTGGCATGGAGTTGGTTCCGACTCTTAGTGACCCTGTGTTGTTGTTGTTATGTGCCGTGGAGTCGGTTCCGAATCATAGCGACCCTGCACAGGGTTTCCGAGGCTGTTAATCTTTATGGGAGCAGAACGCCTCATCTTTCTCCCGCGGAACCGCTGGTAGTTTCGAACTGCTGACCTTATGGTTCGCAGCCCGATTCGTAATCGCTACGCTACCAGAGCTCCTTAGTGACCCTGTGTAAGGTTTCCAAAACTGTACATCTTTACAGAAGCAGAAAGCCTCATCTGGTAGACTGTTTAACGTCAGCGTTCAGACCTACAAACCGCTCCTCATGAACTCTATACAGGGTCACTATGAGATGGTACCAACACAATGGCACATAGCAACAACAGAATAACTTTATCTGAGAGTTACTCTTTTGCTGTCTGTTTTCAACTCATCTGTTTTTGGAAGGTCCTCAGAATCCATTGGGTCTAACTTTGTTAGACTTTAAAGAAAGGGGAAAAGAAATGAACTTTGATATTCACAGGAAAGTAATCACTAGTGCTATTCTAATACTTATGTGTCATCATTAGCATACTGAATAATGGCTGGCTGTGTGCTGTCAAGTCAAGTTGATTCTAACTCATTATGCCCCATATAGGATTTCTGAGGCTTTAAATTTTTACGGGAACAGAAAGTCTCACCTTTCTCCTATCGAGTGCCTGGTGGACTTGAACTGTTGACCTTGTGGTTAAGCGGCCCAATGCGTAACCCAGTAAACCATCGTGCTCCTTATACTGAATTGTTGTTGTTAAGTGCTATCGAGTCGGTTCCGACCCATAGCAACCTTTATAGGGTTTCCGAGGAGCAGCTGGTAAGCTTGAACCACAGACCTTGCAGTTCAAACGACTTTGCATTGCAGTCTGGTGCATTAACCCACAGCGCCACACCAGGATACTGAATCATACTAGCCATAAATTGAAACTTTGTTACTATAGAAACATTCTGTTTCCCAGTGTGTGAGCTACTGGGTTTTCAGGGAATGGTACCATGTCTGTGTGTTGTTGTTAGGTGCTGTTGAGTTACTTGTGACTCATAGCGACCCTGTATTTCAGCAGGGTTTCCAAGGCTGAAAACCTTTATGGGAACAGAAAGCCTCATCTTTATCCTGAGGAAAGACAGGTGGGTGTGAACTGCTGACATTATGGTTAACAATCCAGTGCTTATCCTACAGTGTCACCAGATGTGTTTAATTAGTGAAGGTTTGGGTTGTTGTTACTAAGAGAAAACTGTATTATTGTGTTATTGATTGTTGTTAACCTTGAGGTTAGCAGCCCTACTTGTAACCACTACCCTTCCAGAGCTCCTTATAGAACACTATGTTGTTGTTGTTGTTAAATGCTGTCTAGTCGGTTCCCACCCATAGCGACCCTGTATAGGTTTCCACAGAGCAGCTGGTGAGCTTGAACCGCCACCTTGCAGTTCAGTCGGCTTTGCAGTCTGGCACATTAACCCACAGCGCCACACCAGGACTCCATAGAACAATAATGTTGTTGTTATGTACCATGGAGTCGGTTCTGACTCTTAATGACCCTGTACAGGATTTCCGAGGCTGCAAATCTTTATGGGAGCAGAAAGCCTCATCTTTCTCCCACGGAACAGCTGGTAGTTTTGAACTGCTGACTGTGAGATTAGCAGCCCGATTCATAACCACTGTACTACCAGAGCTCCTTATAGAACACTATAGAAGTCAGTAAAGTATATTAGAGAAGTAGTCCAATATGTATATCCTTTTTTTCTCACCAAAGTCAACTTTAATGTCTAAGAGTTTTATTCTATAAACAGTTTATCCCAAACTTTTAAAGCTTGCATAAATGGAAAGTTTCTAATTTTATATTTATCTATGGACTTATTGTGCCACTTTTATTTATTTTATTTCATATTTTTAAAGCTTTTTATTGTGAATTTACTGGAGGTTTACAGAATAGATCATCAGTCCCACGTTCAACAAATAATATACTTTGTATTATTACAATGATTGTAACACTTCCATGTACTATCATTTAACACTGTTTACCTTTATTCACCTTAACCTTTACACTCCGCCCTATGTCTTCCACTACCTTCATCTTTCCTGTGCCAACCTCCCTCTTGTTGTATGTTGCTTTCCCTACCCCCCAAGTTAACATGTGTCTACCCTCTACCCTGTGAATAATTTCCCCTTTCCTCCTACCCCTAGTAACCATCATAGAATATTTCTTTTAGCAAGAAAACCTTTTAACTTTTTACGACAGTAGTCTCATACAAATGTTTGTCCTTCTGTGATTGACTGACTTCACTCAGCATAATGTCCTCCAGAATCTTCCGTGTCATGAGGTATTTCACAGATTCATCATTAGTATTCAGTGCTTTAAAGTATTCCATAGTGTGCATGTACAAAACTTTATTTAACCATTCCACTGTTGATGGACTTTTAGATTGTCTCCTACTTTTGCTATTGTGAATAGTGTGCTGCAATGAACATGGATGTGCATATATTTATTGGTGTCATGGCTTTTATTTCTTGAGGATCTATACCAACTAGAACGATTGCTGGATCATACAGTATTTCTGTTAACAACTTTTTGAGGGAGCACCATACCATTTACCACAGTGGTTACATCATTTATATTCCCACCCAGTAGAGGATGGTTCCAGTCTCCACACCCTTACCGGCATTTGTTGTTTTCTGATTTTTGAACTTTGTTATCAGTGTTGGGGTAAGAGATATCTTGTTTTGATTTACATCTCTTATGGCTAATGATCTTGAGCATTTCTTCATTTGCTTATTGGCTGCCTGAATGTCTTCTTTAGTGAAGTGTCTGTTTATGTCCTCTGCCCAGTTTTTTTTTTTTTTTTAATGTTTTTATTGTGAATTATGTGACATTTACATGGGAGAACATTATCTTTACATTCATCCTATCATATTACTGTTTCACCGCCATGATTATAATCCCCTCCATGCATCATCAAACAACCAAAGGGTACACCCCACAAGCCTGCTCCTCAGTCCTAAGCACACAGGTCTCTGCCTCCATCTCTGGCATCACTGCTTCTCTGGGTAGGGTCCCGCATTCCGTTCTTTTCCCTTGACGGCTCCAGGGATATCCACTCCTAGACTGCAAAGTCAATCACTGACCTCCTTTTGCTATAAAACATTTACCTTTACATTTCCAACCCTCACAGTCAGTCCTGATAACAATTATTCCCTATTTTACCACAAGAGACCTATCCACATCTCCTTTCATCAGCCCCACCCAGACACTGGGTACCACTCAATCAGTACCATCTATTTAAGAGGTTGTCTCTTCCCAATAAATGTGTTCTCGCCCTTTGTCAAAGATCATCTGACTGCTGTGGTGGTGGTAGTGGTGATGGTGATGATGATGATGATGATGATGATGGTGTGTGTGGAGTCAGTTCCAATTCATAGCAACCCTCCATAGGGTTTTTGAGGCTCATCTTTTTCCGATGGAACTGCTGGTAGTTTCGAACTGCTGGTCTTGAGCCTGACTCATAATCTACGCTATCAGAGCTCCTTCAGCTGACTGTAAGTGAATGGATTTACTTTTGGATTCTCAATGCTGGTCCATGATCTATGTGACTTTCATTGTATCAGTACCAGGATGTTCTGACGGCTGTGGTTGTGTGATTGAGAAGTGCAAGGCCTCCTACTCCCATTATTATTTTTTTTTAAGTAATGCTTTGCTTATCCAAAGTCTTTGTCCTTTCACAATGTTGTCTTCCTATCCATGAACATGGTATATTTCCCCATTCTTGTAGTTCTCTTTCGGTGTACTAAGTATTTCAGCTTTCTGTCATTGGTCTTGGCACTTTGGCGTACTGTAGTGGCTTGTGTGTTCTGTAACACTGGAAGCTATGCCTCTGGTATTTTAAATACCAGCAGGATACACCCATGGTTGACAGGTTTCAATTGAGCTTTTAGACTAAGACAGATGAGGAAGGAGAGGTGGATTACTTTAGAATCGTTAGCCACTAAAACCTTATAAATAGCAGTGGAACACTGTCTAGTGCATATGGTATCAATGTTTATGCATTCCATTTCATTTTGCAGTTTCCAATTTTCCTAAATTTGTAATTTGTACATTCCATGTTCCAGTTGTTAATGGATGTTTCTCTTCATTTTGAGTTGTGGCCCATCAGTAAATAAAGGTCCTGAAGGCTTTACTCCATTCACATCTTCATGGTTAACTCTACTTTAAGGAGGCAGTTCTTCACCAGTCGTATTTTGAGAGCCTTCCAACGTGAGTAGCTCATCTTCTGGCACGATATCTGACAATATTGTAGTGCTCTTCATCATGTTTCAGTATTCAACACTTTTGTGTTGACAGTGTCCCACTGTTGTTCATAAGGTTTTTCAGTGACTAAACTTTCAGAATTAGTCTGCGTCTCCTTCTTCCTAGTCTGTCTTTGTCTGGAAACACAGATGGAACCTGTCCCCCATAAGTGATCTCACTGGTATTTAAAAATACATGTGGCATAGCTTCCAGAATCACAGCAACATGCAACCCACCACAGTACAACAAACTGACTGATGAGTGGTGGTCCTATAGGCCTAAGTTATCCATGTTTAGTGTACTCACTATGGAAGTAGTTCATGAAGGTTTATTATGTAACTGGTTTCAGTGTCTGTTAGAACTATAGGGTAGCTGGGAATAGGATGGCTGGCTGGTTATGAGAGTTTCTGCTACTAATGCTGGTTGAATGACTCTGTGTGTTCTGTAGGTTTAAAACCAAGCCAGCCTTAATCCAGGCACCTAAGTAAAGCATCTGGCCTCTGCCTGACACTAGTATGGCTTAAATAACTATGCAGCTCCAAACTCCTTGGAGAGCATTGTCTGGGCTAGGGTTGGATGAAGGTGGGAGCTGGCTACATCTCTGGTCACCTGGTGAGCATGGGGAAAAATAAGGAATTGCACTTTTCCCATTGCCTCTATTAGACCACCTTCTGTAGCCACAGCTGCTCATGAAAGTTCAAGATTGTTGGGCTGCTTTGGCTCATTGTTCACCAGTCAGTGTCTTCCACTTGCCGTCCCTTCTTAGTGTCTTCTCCAAGCAATCATGGAATCCACTTCTTTTAACCTTTCCTCTGAAGTTTAGGACTCCAGGATTTTCATCTGTTTCATTTGGTCTCGTATTTTTGTTTTAGAGGGTTTGTGTAGTATTTGTGCCGCTAATTTAGTTCTGCTCTAACCTTTATTTCTTTTCTTCTGGTGACTATAAACTTATTTTGCTACTCTTTCATAATTGTAAATGTTGGGTTAAGGTGTTGATTTTGGTTCCTTCTTTTTAGATGTGTGTATTTATTGCTATAATTTGTCCTCTGACCTGCTTTTGTTGTATCCTAAAGGCTTTGGTATATTGTGTTTTTGTTCTTGTGAAATTCTAGGAATTTTTTAATTTTAATTAAAAATTTTTTTTTCCTTACCTAATAGCTTTTATTCAGTTTCCATGTAGTTGATTTTTCAGTTTCCATATATTTGATTTTGCCCCCCTTGATCTTCCTGTTGTTGATTTCTAACTATATAGCATTGTGGTCTTGAGAAGATGCTTTGTAGTATTTTTTTTTTTTTTAATTGTGAATTGAGTGATCGTTTACATGGGGGAGCATCAGTTTTACTCTCATTGTTTCATTGCTACGATTACAGTCTCCTCTGTGCATCATCATTCAAGAGTATTTGCTTCTATTTCCTCTGTTTTTGTTTGTTTTTTGGGGGGATGTACACAAAAACACTTAGAAATATATAATCATTTAAACAACCAAAGGGCACATTCTGCAAGCCTACCTCCTGGCCACCAGCAGCTGGCTGCCAGCATACAACTTTTCTCTTTCCATGAGTCTAGAGTCCTTAGCTGCTCCCTCTCTCCATGCCTTCATCTCTGTCTCCATCTCTTGTGTCGCTGCTTCTCTGGATAGGGTCCCACATTCCGCTCATGCTATTCTCCCTTGATGGTCCTAGGGTCCTCTGTTCCTGGACTGTAAAATTAACTGCTCCCCTCTTTTTGTTATAAAACTTATACCTTTATAGTTGTGACAGTCACAGTTAGTCATGATAACAATTATTATTAAATTATAAGAATCTTAACTCTTTTCACCAGACACATCTGGACAAGATGAATACTATTCAGTGGGGATTCTGCCTTCCCCCTGCACACTGTGAAGCTAAACTCCCTCTTGTAAACTTTTAAGCCAGTCACTTTGTGCCTTTATAGACCCCCCCATTTTAGGTAGCCAATGTCTAAATTGCCCATCCGTATCAAGCCTGTATACAGAGGACATAGGATTTATCCCTGAAGTGAAGACTCCTTTGCTTTAAGTTGGTATTTTGAGCTACTATGTCCATAAGAATAGGTCAAGTTGATCAGATTATAGCAATTTATACTTGTTTCCTTTATCAAAAAAAAGAGCTTTGTAATATTTTGATGTTTTTAAAGTTTATTGAAGTTTGCTTTGTGGCCTAACATATGATTTATTCTGGAGGATGTTCCCTGTGTACCAGAAATGAATACATAATATGCTATTGTTAGTTTGAGTGCTCTGTATATGTCTGTATTTGATTGTGTTGTTTAATTCTTCTGTGTCTTTGTTGAGTTTTCTTTCTAGTTCTGACTTCATTGAAAGTGATGTGTTTAAAAATCTGCTACTATTATTGTAGAGTTCTGTTTCTTTCTTCAGCTCATTTAGAGTTTGATTTATGTATTTTAAGCCTTTTTCATTGGGAGCATAGATATTTATTATAGTTATGTCCTCTTGTTCATTTGACCCTTTCTTGTCCCTTATATTGATTTTTGCCATGAAGTCTCTTTTATCAGGGACTAACATTTCCACTCCGCTCATTTTTGATTGCTGATAGCTTGATTTTTTTTTCCCTTCCATCCTTTGATTTTATTTCTGTTGTTGTTGGTATGGTGTGTCTTTTGTAGAGAGCATGTTGAAGGATCCTATTTCTTCATCCTTTTCTTCTACTTCCTGTCTTTTTTTTTTTTCAAGTGTTTTATTGTGAATTATGTGATAGTTTACAGGGGAGAACATCAGTTTTACATTCATCCTATGGTGTATCGTTTCATTGCCATGGTTACAGTCCCCCTCAACCAACCAAAGGGTATACCCTGCAAGCCTGCCCCCTGATCATCAGCACACAGCCCCTCTCCCTCTCTGGGTCTAGAGTCCCCAGCCATTCCGTCTCTCCACGTCACCATCTCTGCCTCCACCTCTGGCATCACTGCTTCTCTGAGTAGGGTCCCGCTCTCCGCTCTTCTCCCTTGATGGTCCCAGGGACCTCTGCTCCTAGACTACAAAGTTAATCACTCCCCTCCTTGCTACAAAATGTCTGCCTTTACATTTCCAACCCTCACAATCAGTCCTAATAACAATTATTCACTGTTGTATCACAAGAGACCTATCTGCATCTTCTTTCATCAATCCCACCTAGACAGATTAGATAATATTCAGTGGAGATCTACCTTCCTTCACACCCTCTGGATGTAGGCTCCCTCTTGAAACCTTGTAAGCCAGTCACTTCTTGCCTTTGTAGCCCCCCCACTTTGGGTAGCTAATGTTCAGGTTGCCCATCCCTGTCAACTCTGTGTGTGGAGGGGGTGGGAATGATCCTCGCTGTGAAGATTTGTTCCCTCGTTTGAGCTGCTGCATCCATAGGTGTAGGTCAAGTTCATCAAATTGAATCAGATTACTCTTTTTTTTCCTCTTCGTTCTTCTTCTAGTTGAGCTCTGATTATCCAGTCATTGAAGCCAGGTCAAGTGGGTATTATCTGCATGTGTGGGTGTTCTTGTGCATATGCCCTCTCTTCTTATCAGCTGGACACTTCACTATCCACTCTAGTCCTCTGTGGCTATGTCACTGACCCTGGGCCCAAGAGCCCTCAGGTCTTGGCACACTGCTGGCCAACCAGGTCTCCACCCAGGTTCACAGAAGTCTATTGAACGTTATAGGGCTTAGCTTGCAGCTTCATTGCTGTTTTTCCCTCACTTCCCCTTATCTGTGACAAACGTGGTCACCAATCGGAGTGTGTATTCCCATTGAGTCTTAGTCTTGGAAGGGAGTTAGCTCTGAGGGGACCCCACCACTTTGCCTTGATGTTTCCTGGGCAAGCAACTTGCTTGTTCTTGTAGTAGTCATTCGGACTGCTGCAATTGTTTTGTATTTTTCCTGTCGGTCTTTCTTTCAAGAAGTATCTTCTGCCCGTCCTTTCAAGTGGAAATTTCCCACCTCTGAAGATTCTGGGTGCTGTTCAGGATTCTGCCTATAGGCTTATGTAATGCAGAGGCTCCGTAGGAAGCCTCCTTCACTGGGCACATTGTAGCCCCATTTTAGGTATTCCAATCAGTTATAGGCAGAAGACGGATTTACAAGCTTTCTATGGTGATATTTCTGGCTATTCCTTTCTCTCCCCCTCCAGTGCCTATTTTATAATGGTGTGCAAGGGAAAGCAAGATTCAAAAGACATAGGCTCCCTCTTGAAAGCTTGTAAGCCAGTCACTTCTTGCCTTGGTAGCTCCCTTACCCCCATTTTGGGTAGCCAATGTCCAAGTTGCCCCTCCCTGTTTACCCTGTGTATTGAGGGGGTGGGAATGATCCTCGCTATAAAGATTTGTTCCCTCTTTTGAGCTACTGCATCAATAGGTGTAGGGCAAGTTCATCAAATTGTATCTGATTATTCTTTTTTTCCCTCTTCTTGTAGTTGAATTCTGATCATCCAGCCATTGAAACCAGGTCAAGTGGGTGTTATCTGCAAGTGTGGGTGTTCTTGTGCATATGCCCCCTCTTCTTATCCATTGGACTCCTCACTCTCCTCCACTCTAGTCCTTTGTGGCTGTCACTGGCTCTGGGCCTAGGATCTACTCCCTGTCTTTTGACTAGTGAAGTTAATCTATTTTCATTCAGTGTAATTATCAGTTAAGGATTGATTGCTGTGTATTTTTTGTGGTGTTGTTAGTTTCTTTGTTCCATGTAAATTTCTGCACTGAGTTCATTTTGTTTGTGAGTTTTCTTTTCATTTTGTTCTTAGCTATTGTTTTAATGTTTACTACATCTTTCTGAATTTTCTTCTTTTTTATTTTGATGTGGTAGTGTATTAATTTTCTGAGGTTACTGTGTAATTTATTACAATTTTCCTCCTGCTCAAAAGCTTGTTTTATTTTGAAATCTACTTGAATTCCTCACCATTTGGAGGTTCTGTATCTATACTATTATCTCTTTTTGCTTTGTGGTTGGCTTCATTATAAATTGAAATCCCTGGTTCCCTATTTTCAGTGTTGTAGGTTTGTTTTACTTTGGATACTTCGCTGTCTGGATTGAGACTGTGTGGATCTTGATAAGCTGTGGATGACATTGAAAAGAATGGGTATTCCAGAACACTCATTTGTGCTGATGAGGAATCTGTACATAGACCAAGAGGCACAGAACAAGGGGATACTGAATGGTTTAAAACCTGGAAAGGTGTGCCACCAGGGCTGTAGCCTTTCACCCTACTTATTCAATCTGTATGCTGAGCAAATAATTCTAGAAGGTAGATTATATGAAGAGTCTCGTGGCTTCAGGATTGGAGGAAACCTATTAACAACTTCTGATATTCATTCAAGTGATACAGGCTTGCTTGCAGGAAGTGAAGAGGACTTAAAATGCTCTTGAAGATCAAAGACTACACCCTTCAGTACTGATTGCACCTCAATGCAAAGAAAACAAAACTCTTGACCACTGTACCAATAAATAACATCATGGTAAATGGAGAAAAGATTGAAGTTGACAGAGACTTCATTTTGCTTGGATCCATACTCATGGATCAATATTCATGGAAGCAGTAGTCAAGAAATCAATTGATATATTGCATTAGTCAAGTCTGCTGCATAGGACCTCTTTAAAGTAAAAGTTTGAGGACTAAGGTAGGCCTGATCCAAGCTGTGATATTTTCAGTTGCTTCATATTTATGTGAAAGTTGAGTAATGAATAAGGAAGATCTAGAAGAATTGCTGCATTTGAGTTGTGGTGTTGTAGAAGAATATTAAAAGTACCATGGTCTGCGAGAAGAACAAACAAATGTGTTTTGGAAAAAGTACAGCCAGAATGTTCCTTAGAAGCTAGGATGGCCATGGATGTATATTATCAGAAGAGACCACTCCTTGGCTACGGACATTATGTTTTGTCAGACATTATGATTTGTAATACAGAGGGTCATCGAAAAAGAGGAAGACCTCCAGTGAGATGGAGTGATGGAGTGAGATGGAGTGATGCAGTGGCAGCCTCAGTGGGCTGAAGCATAAGAACAATTGTGAGGATGGCACAAGACCGGGCAGTGATTCATTTTGTTTGCATAGGGTCACTAGAGTTGAAACTGACTCAGTGGCATCTGACAGAACAACAACAAAAATAGCTGGATTGAGTTCTAGGTGGTGGTGTCACATATGTTAATCTGAGGTTGTTGTCTGCGGTTGTTGGGTGTCAGTCCAAAAAACTCCGTTTAGTGTTTCTTTGTAAAGTTGGTCTGATTGTTGCAAATTCCATTAATTTCTGTTTATCTGATTTTTGGTTGGCAATGTTTTTCTTTCAGAGTTTTTCATATATCATCCATTGCCTTCTTGCCTACATGGTTTCAGAGAAATCAGAGCTTAGTCTTATTGGTTCACCTTTGTAGGTGACCTTTAATTTTTCTTGAGCTACTTTCCTGGGTTCTATCTTTGTCTTTGGTTTTGGAAAGTTTGATGATATATCTTAGTGATTGAAAATACCATGGCTTAGGTCAGGTGTACCTTAGTCCTCAAAGGGGTATCTTTGCTCTTGAATGCTATAAGAGGTCTTGTGCAACACATTTGCCTAATGTAACATGTTGGTTGAATTCTTGACTGCTGCTTCTATGATTTTGGTAGTAGATCCAACCAAAATTAAGACATTGACAACTTCAGTCCCCCACCTCCTCCATTATCATAATGTTATCTATTGGTCCACTTGTAAGGTTTTTGTTTTCTTCACATTGAGGTGCAACCCATACTGAAGGCTGTGGTCTTTGATCTTAACCATTATCTTAAGTCTTCTTCAATTTCAGCAAGCAAGGTTGAGTCATCTGCACATTGCAGGTTGTTAATGAGTTTTCCTTCAATCCTGATATCATGTTCTTCATATAATCCAGCTTCTGAGATTATTTGCTCAGCATACAGATTGAATAAGTATGGTGGAAGAATACAACCCTGGTGCATACCGTTCTTGATTTTAAACCACTTAGTGTCCTGTTCTTGTGTTCGAATGACTACATCTTGTTCTAGGTACAGGTTTCTCATGAGCACGATTAAGTGTTTTGGAATTTCAATGTTAGCTTGTTATTAGGTCTTTTCTCACCTCCCCATTGCTAAGAAGATCCATGGCAAAGGTTTGTTAATTAAAATAATTAATTTTACATCAAGTACGAGGGTTTTTGAACTGTATGTGATTAGTATTGGGCATCTCTGTTTGGTTTTAGGTTTCTTCTGTTTTCTTTAGGAAGAGAAGTAGTGTGAAGTATTGGGAGTTGTTTTGCCTAAAAAATAAGGCATGGAAGAACATTTTAATAATCTGTAATCTTGATAATTTCAGTTGAATGGGAACTGAATTATAGGTACTTGAAATATACTTTTGTTGTTATGTGACATTGAGTTGTTTCTGACTCACAGTGACCCTGTGTAGGGTTTCTGATGCTTTAGACTTTGGTGGAAGCAGAAAGCCTCATCTTTCTCCAGTGTATCAGTTGGTGGGCTCTAACCTCTGACCTTGTGGTTTGTATCCTAGTGCTTATTGTGTGGAGCCACCTTCTTCCTAAAAGATACTAGAGAATCTAACTGGTTTTTCCTTCATTCTACAGTTGGCTCAAATAACTGTGATGGCTATGCAGGAGAAATACCCTAATGAGAGACTCTCCCAGCCTAATTCACCAGGTGAGTAGTGTTCTGGGTTAAATTCTGATGTCTGACACTGTTCTTTTCCTTTAGGGAAATATTGAGCAGACAAGCATTCACTGAAAAGTTGTTACTGAAAAGACTAGTCATAAAAAACAGTTGCTGGGTGTACAGAACTAAAATAGTATGAAGCTACATTCTTGTAGAAAAACAGGTCTCTTGGGGAGCAATTGTTCATCTCTGGCCCTACATGTTTTCCAATAAGACCATGTGATTGATTGAGACGGGAGGTCATACAAGGGATCAGAACAAAGTGACTTTGGAACATATTTTCATTTGAAGTCAGAAAAACACAGCATAAATTATTGTGTTCTATGTTGTCTTTGTAGTCCTCTGTGTGGGTCAGTCATCTGGTAGCCCACAAAGATCAGAATTCTTGGATGCCAACAGTCTCTGTTGTGTTTTCACTAGAGACTTGGGAATGTAACTCTAGAATGGATTGACAAGATTTTGAAAGCTCTGTTGATATACCAAGTGGACATGTTAAGTATACACGTTGTTGTGTGCTGTTGAGTTAGGTCCAACTCATAGCAATCCTGTGTAGGTGATGAGAGTGGCTGGTAGGTTTGAACTGCTAACCTTGCAGTTGTCATTCTAGTGCTTTTCTTACAGCACCATACCCAGAACTCAAGTATATATTTTAAGGATGTGTAAATATATATGCATACATATACTCAGTACGCTTATTAAGTAGGTAATGGTATAGTTGAAATACAAAGTAGCGTTTAGAAAAATAAGTTTGGATTTGAGGGCATTTATGAAGAAAAGGGTAGATTTTACTCAAAATCTCACAGTGTTTTACTTACAGTAGATATTTGTGATTTAATCCTAGGCATGTATGTAGTAGACACCTAAACATTAATTAAGCACTTAATGTGTGCCACGCATTTTATTAAGCACTTGTTAAGCTTTTGTTGACTAAGCTCAACATTCAAGAAATATATTCAAGGTCTGGATTATACAGTTTCTTATGAATTATCTGTACAGTGAAAGTTGTTAGAATATAGTAATTCTTAACAAAGCTCACTGCTGTTCTCATAGCTTTCTCTTCCTGTAGTAGTTTCTCATTCAGAGTAATAATGGTCTTAATATTTGATAAGAATATAACCGATAGGATTTAAAATAACAGGAAACGATGTAGCTTTCAAACTTAAATTTTTAAATAAGTAGGATCAGCACTGGACTTCGAACCATAAGGTCGGCAGTTCAAATCTACCGGCCGGTCCTTGGAGACCCTATACAGGGTCATTATGTGTTGAAACTGACTCACATAAGAGGCACTTAACAGCATAAAACTGTACTACTGTTAAGTTGATTCCAACTCATAGCAACCTTATAGAAGAGTAGATCTCCATGAGTTTCTAAGACTGTAAGTTTTAAGGAAGTTGACTACTACATCTTTTCTCCTCGGAGCAGCTGGTGGGTTCAAACCACCAACTGTATGTTTAACCACTATGCACCAGGGCTTCTGAAATAGCATGGTTGTGGTGGTGGTTTTATGCTGTTGAGTTAGTTCTGACTTATAGTGATGCTATACAGGATACAGGGTTTGTAAGGCTATATATCTTTATAGGTGCAGAAGACCTCATCTTTTTCCCATGGATCTAGTATATTAGAACTGCTAACCTTTTAGTCAGCAGCCCTACTTGTAACCCACTATGCTACCAGAGTCCTTTGAAGTAACTTGTTGTTAAGTGCTGTTGAGTCTGCATTGACTTATAACAACCCTTTATAGGGTTTCCAAGAAGCAACTGGTGGGTTTGAACCACCAAACATGCAGTTAGTAGTCCAGTACTTATGCACCACATCAGGACTCCTTGAAATAACATAAGTCTATAAACGGAATCCTGGTGTAGCGCTGTGGGCTAATGCTCTGGACTGCCAAGTTGTTTGAGCCCCAGTGTTGGTGGCTGTACAGGTTGCTGTGGGTCAGAAATGAATCGACAACAATTAACAACAACAGCATATATATAACTATACCAAAACATAGTTGTATTTTAGGGAATATCCCTTTAGAATTGAGGTTGCAGAGTGAATGGATGGAAATGTGGTAATTGTGAAGAATGGAAGGTATTCATAAGTATGAGTGGTTTCCTGGAGGAGGTCCAGGAATATAGTATTCTTGTTAAGTGCTGTCAAGTTAGGTCCAATTTATAGTGAGCCTGTATAGGATTTCTGAGGAGCAGCCTGGTGGGTTTGAACTGCTGATTTTGTGGTTCAAAGTTCAGTGCTGATGCTGCAGCAGCACATCAGGAGTCCAGCGAACATGGCATTAGAGGCCTTCAATTTTCACGATTTTAAAAGGCCTGGAAAATTGTACACTGACAAGTGAGATAAAGTTGTATAGACTCACCAAGAGGTCAGATTTCCTAGGTTCTGGCTAGAATTACATCAACTAAGTATCACTGGTTGTTGGCATGCTGATCAGTAGCTCAGATTGTTGGCTATATCTTCTGTTAAAATTAATATGGATTAGTGTGTATAAATTGGGCAAATTCTCTCAAACCAGGCATTCCACAGTCACCCAAGAATGGAAGGAGTACTTAGGGAAGGGTATTTTTGCCCTCAATAGAAGGTAAAAGTAAAACTAGCAAAAAGGAACAAAAGTAGAAGTAGGTTAAAGAGATGAGAGGGAGGAATAAGGTGGTTTATGTTCAAATATCGCTTATCTTCTACTAGATCAAAGAGTCTATAGAATTATATATTAAAATTTCAACTCAAACTCTGATATTTTATGAATAGAATGTTGTTGTTAAGTGCTGTCAAGTCCATTCTGACTTACAGGGACCCTTAGGGTTTCCGAGGAGTGACTGGTGAATTTGAACTGCCAATCTTACAGTATAAACCAACCTTGAAGTCCAGTGCTTATCCTACAGTGCCACACCAGGACTCCTATAAATAGAATAATTAGCTGCTGTTACCTTTTGTTTGTTTGATTCCGTGGATCATCAGATACAGGTTAGAAATCTAATCCTAGTTTTTGAAAAATAAAATTTGAATTGAAGCCTTTGCCAGTATTTTAGTAAGAAAATTGAGTATTTATTGAATACTTCCTATCTGTCAGTCCTTTGTGACCATGTTGTTGTTTTTAAATGCTGTCGGGTGGGTTCCAATTCATAGGGACTCTGTATAGAGCTGCCAAGTAGCGGCTGGTGAGTTTGAGTTGCTGACCTTGTGGTTCAAACTGACCTTTCAGTCCAGTGCATTATCCTACAGCGCCATACCAGTTCTATAAAAGCTAATAAAGTCCAAATAATTCTCATCAGTCTTTTTTTTTTCAAATCATTCTTGCTCAGAAATTTTAGCAGTTTCTTTACATTGCCCTCAGAATAAAGTCTTAAGCTCTTCACATTGACTTTTCAAACTCACCTTGATCTGAATTCACTCTGTTCTTTGATGGTACCTTGGTTTAATGGTATATTCAAGTGGTCATTTTCAATAGGGAAATGGACCACCAGTTTTGATAAAGGGAACATTTGGAAATGTATTGACTATTTTCTTGTTGTCACATGATGGTGAGGTGGGATTGGTTGAGGGTTTCTATTGTCATGTAGTGCGGGTAGGTCATCCTGTATTATATGGACTACACCTTGAAGAACTGTCATGTTCAGAATGCCAAAAGTGTCTATTTGGAAGCCCTGCAACAGAAAAGAATGTAGATATTGGGATCAGAAAGACCTGGCTTCAAATCTCAAGCTTTTTTAAAATGTGAGTGATAATACCTAGTTTTCAGTAGATAGATAAATCATGTTTGTAAAGGCTTCTGTTATTAAATACTGTTTTCTGTCCTAGTATTCCTGAGTTTTGTCTTTGAACATCTTCAACTTGCATGCTATTTCCACTTAAAATTAACTAGCTCAGAGTAGCTGAAATAGGCATGAGAGAAAGAAGTGTGGTGCTGCTATTCTCTCGTAGATATAAGAGTGATTTTTTTCCTAAATGTTCTCATGGAGTTACAGCAACTGATTCACACTAAAGATGAAGAATGCCACTTGTTTCAGGTCTCAATGTGATCCAGAAGGGCAGTTCCCTGGGGACTGAATGGCAGACCCCAGTTATCTCAGAGGCCTTTCGAAGCCGCTTCAGCCGCTGTTCAAGTGTAGCTGACAGTGGGGACACAGCTATTGGAACGTCGTGCTCAGACATTGCAGAAGGTAAGGTTGGATTAATGATTGATTACTAATTTGTGTTATTTCCAGATTGTGTTGCCAGGTGTATTGTAACTTCTGTGTTACATCATTTTTATAATTTTCATAAGGTCAGTTCATTCTTTCAAGGAGTCTGCTTGATTTTTTTTCCTTCACTATGCTTCTCACAACTAATTTATTGTTTGTCTTATCTGAAACAACTGGCTAGTATATTCTTTTGTCCTCAAGTCTTTCCCTTTACTGCCAGATTAATCTTGCTAAAAGCTAGATTTCATAATTTCTCTTTCCTCTATTGTTACTGTTACTTAAAGGGTAAAATTCAGAGGCCTCTCTTCCTTTGTGATCTGGCTCTATCCTTCCCATTGAAGCACATCTCTTGCTATCACCAAGGAACTTTGTTCCAGGGAGCTCTGTTGTTTTACTATGTTGCAAAAGTACACAACTTTTTTTGTGTGTGCTATACAATCGTATAAATCTTTATTAATCGAACATATCAAAATGTGAAGTAATTGTTTCCCAACATTTTCTCTGACTAGGTCTACACACTTCTGATGGTGATATTTTCACCTCTTTAACCATTCCCCAAAGAATTTTTTTTTCAGCTTTCATTATGAATTGAGTGATAGTTTACATGGGAGAACATCAGTTTTGTACTCATCCTATCATATTTCGTTGCAATGACTACAATCCCCTCATCCCCTCCATGCATCATCATTCAACAATATTTGCCTCTATTCCTTCTGTTGTTGTTGTTTTTTTATGTACACAAAAACACTCAGGAATATATAATCATTTGAACAACCAAAAGGGCACATTCTGCAAATCTGCCTCCTGGCTGCCACCACACAGCCTTTCTCTTTCCATGAGTCTTAGAGTCCTCAGCTGCTTTATCTTTCCATGTCTTCATCTCTGCCTCCATTTCTGGTGTTGCTACTTCTCTGGATAGGGCCCCACTTTCCGCTCGTGCTTTTCTCCCTTGATGGTCCTAGGGTCCTCTTCCTGGAATGTCACAACTTTTTTTTTTTAACCATACTGTTTTTTTCCCTTCTTTGAACTGGGCCCATTTGTGCTGTTCCCATCTCCTCTCACCCGTCCCTGATAATGCTAATCTTACTCATGATCTACTGAAGTGTCCCACAGGCTTTCCTCATTCCCTCCACCCCTCACTGATCTCCTTTCTCTGCATTGTCTGTCCTCTTTGAAGAACTGCCAAGCAAGCACTGACCTATTGACTACAAGGTCGGTTGTTCTTCAGAAAACCTATACAGGGTTGCTATGAGTTTAAATTGACTCCACAGCACTTAATGACAACAACAGAGCAGTATTTTGGAGCCCTGGTGTGGCACTGTAGGATTAGCACTGGACTGCTAACCATAGGGTTCAAACTCACCAGCTGCTCTTTGAAAACCCTATCCAGGGTCACTAAGTCAGAACTGACTCAAGGCACTTAACAACAACAAAAACAAACAGGTCATATTTTACAAGCATATTTCATTTTCTTAGATTGTAAGTTCCTAGAGAGTAGAGACCTAATGAGAGTAATTTTGGTTGTTTAAATGCTGTCAAGTTGGTTTCAATCCATAGTAACTTGTATAAGGTTTCTGGGAAGCAACTGATGAGCTTGAACCCAGAATCTTGCTGTTCAAACTGACTTTGCAGTCCAATTCATTAATCAACAGTGCCACACCAGGACTCCAATGATAGTAATTAACTAATATTAATTAAAAATTAGTAACCTTGGCAGATGTCTATAAAAACATTAACTGTATACTGACTTGTTGTTAATTACCATGGAGTCGGTTCCGACTCATAGTGACCGTGTACAGGGCTTCCGAGGCTGCACATCTTTATGGGAGCAGAAAGCCTCATCTTTCTCCCGTGGAACAGCTGGTAGTTTTAAACTGCCGACCTTGAGATTAGCAGCCTGATTCATAACCACTGTGCTACCAGAGCTCCTTCTATACCGACTAGATGGAGTATAATAAAAAGATAAGTGTTGACAAGTATGCAGAGAAATTGTACACTTTATATGTTGTTGATGAGGTTGAAATTTGTGTGGCTGTTTTAGAAAACAGTTTGACAGTTCCTTATGACTGGTGGTGGTTATGCGCCGTAGAGTCAGTTCTAACTCATAATGACCCTGTATACGGTTTCCAAGGCTGTAAATCTTGATGGGAACAGAAAGCCTTATCTTTCTCCCATGGAATGGTTGGTAGTTTTGAACTGCTGACCTTGAGATTAGCAGCCCAATTCATAACTACTATGCTATCAAAACTCCTTATAACTATATAGCTATACCTATTGTTGTTTAGTACCGTCGAATCTGTTCTGACTCCTAGTGACTTGTATAGGGTTCTCAGGGACAGTTGGTGAGTTTGAACTGCTGACTTTGCAGTTCAAACCACTACTCATCTGTCAGTTTGTCGTACTGTGATGGCTTGTGAGTTGCTGTGATTCTGAAACCTATGCCACCGATATTTTAAATACTAGTTAGGTCACCCATCATGCACAGGTTTCAGATGAGCTTCCAGACGAAGACAGACTAGGAAGAAAGAGTGACGAACTACTTCTGAATATTTAGGCATTGAAAATCTTATGAATAGCAGATAAACACTGTCAGATGTAGTGCCAGAAAATGAGCCCCTCATGTTGGAAGGCACTCAAAATGCGACGGGAAGAGTTACCTCCTCAAAGTAGAGGTGACGTGATGATGCGAATAGAGTAAAGACCTGGAGTAAAGGGAGAAAAGCCTGCGGGACCTTCATTTGCTGATGGGACACACTCAAAATGAAGAGAAACAGCTGTAAACATCCATTGAAAATCGTAACATGGAATGTACGAAGTATGAATCTGGGAAAATTGGAAGTTGTCAAAAATGAAATGGAACACATAAACATCGATGTCTTAGGCATTAGTGAGCTGAAATGGACTGGTATTGGCTATTTTGAATCTGACAACCACATGGTTTACTATGCTGGGAATGACAAATTGAAGAGGAATCATGTTGCATTCATTGTCAAAAAGAACATGTCCAGATCAGTCATGAGGTACAACGCTGTCTGTGATAGGATAATATCCATGCCCCTACAGGGAAGAGCAGTTAATACCACTATTATTCAAATTTACGCACAAACCACTGAAGCCAGTGAGGATGAAACAGAATTTTGTCAACTTCTTTAATCAGAAATCGATCAAACATGCAATCAAGATGTATTGATCATTACTGGTGATTGGAATGCAATGGTTGGGAGCAAAGAGGAAGGATCAGTAGTTGGAAATAAGGCTTTGGTGATAGAAATGATGCTGGAGAACCCATGATAGAATTCTACAAAACCAATGATTTGTTCATTTCGAATACCTTCTTTAGACAGCATAAGAGACAACTATACACATGATCCTCACCAGATGGGATACATAGAAATCAAATTGCGGAAAGAGACTATGGAAAAGCTTCATATCATCAGTGAAAACAAGGCCAGGGGCAGACTGGAATAGACCATCAATTACTCATATGCAAATTCAAACTGAAGCTGAAGAAAATGAAAAAAAAGTCCATGAGAGCTAAAATATGACCTTGACTACTATATCCCATCTGAAGAACAAATTTGATACATTAAACACTAAAGACCGAAAACCAGAAGAGTTGTGGGATGACATCAAGAACATCATACATGAAGAGAGCAAAAAGTCATTGATAAGACAAGAAAGAAGAAAAAGGTCAAAACCAATGTCAGAAGAGACACTGAAACTTGCTTTCCAGCGTAGAGATGCTAAAGCAAATGGAAGAAATGAGGAGGTCCAAGAGCTGAACAGAAAATTTCAAAGATCAGCTCAAGAAGATAAAGCCAAATATTACAACAAAATGTGCAAAGATCTGGAATCAGAAAACCAAAAAGGAAGAACACGCTCAGCATTTCTCAAGCTGGGGGACCTGCAGAAAAAAATTCAAACCTCGACTTTTGTTATTGAAAGAGTTTCTGGGCAAGTTATTGAATGATGCAAAAAACATCAAGAGAGGATGGAAGACGAGCAAACCTAGAACAGAAGATACTTCTTGAAAGAAAGACCTACAGGAAAAATACAAAACAATAGAGGCAGATGGACTGTTACTACAAGAACAAACAAATTGCTTGCCCAGGAAACATCAAGGCAAGTGGTTGGGTCCCCTCAATGCAAACCCTCTTCCAAGACTAAGACTCAACGGAAATATGTTCTCTGATTGGTGACCACACGCATCGCTTATAGGGGGATGTGGGGTAAAAGTAGCAATGAAGCGGCAAGCTAAGCCCTACAATGTTCGGTGTGGTCTTCTGTGGACCCAGATGGGGACCTGGTTGGCCAGCAATGTGGGGGACTCCTGGGCCTAGAGTCAGTGGTGTGGCCACAGGACTAGAGTGGAGAGTGAAGCTACCAGCTGATAGGGAGAGAGGGCATATGCACAAGAATACCCACACTTGCAGATGTGACCTGGCCCCGATGAATGGATGATCAGAATTCAACCAGGAGAAGAAAGAAGAGGAAAAAAAAAGAGTGATCTGATACAATTTAATGAACTTGATCTATACCTATGGATGCAGTAACCCAAAAGAGGGAACAAATCCTTACAGCAAGAAACATTCCCAACCCCTCACACACAGAGTAGACAGAGATGGGCAACTTGGACATTGGATACCCAAATTGGGGGTGGGGGGTGGGGAGGGGACTACAAAGGCAAGAAGTAACTGGCTTACAAGCTTTCAAGAGGGAACTTAGAGCTAGGAGGTATGGAGGAAGGCAGAATCTCCAGTGAATACTATCCAATCTGTCTAGGCAGAGCTGATGAAATGAAATGCAGAGGGTCACTTTTGATACCATAGTGAATGATTGTTATCAGGACTGATTGTGAAGGTTGGAAATGTAAAGGTAGATGTTTTGTAGCAAGGAAGGGAGTGATTAACTCTCCAGTCTAGGAGCGGAGGTCTCTAGGACCATCAATGGAGAAGAGCCGAGAGTGGGACCCTACCCAGAGAAGC
>NW_006408565.1:11203993-11215106 GCF_000296735.1 Chrysochloris asiatica | reverse complement strand
TTGGAAGACAACTATCTGGCCAACTGATTGGAAGAGATCCATATTTGTGCCCATTCCAAAGAGAGGTGACCCAAAGGAATGCAGAAATCATCGGAAAATCTCTTTGATATCCCATGCGAGTAAAGTTTTGTTAAAGGTAATATCGAAATGGCTACAATCATACATTGACAGAGAACTTCCAGAAGTTCAAGCCAGATTCAGAAGAGGCTGTGGAACGAGGTATATCATTGCTGGTGTCTGATGGATCTTGGCTGAAAGCAGAGAATATCAGAAAGATGTTTACCTGTGCTTTATTGACTATGCAAAGGCTTTCGATTTTGTGGCTCATGACAAGCTATGGACAACATTGAGAAGTGTGAGTATTCCTGAACCCTTCATTTTGCTCATGGGGAATCTTTGCCTGGACCAAGAAGCAGTTGTTTGAATAGAACATGGGAACACTGCATGGTACACTGCATGGTTTAAAATTAAAAAAGGTGTGCAGCAAGCTTGTATTCTTTCACCATACTTATTCAACCTGTATGCTGAGCAAATAATCTGTGAAGCTGGCTTCCATGAAGAAAAATGTGGCATCAGGATTGGAGGAAGACTCATTAACAACCTGCGATATGCAGATGATACAACCTTGCTTGCTGAAAGTGAAGAGGACTTAGAACATTTACTGATGGAGATCAAAGAGCACAGCCTTCGGTATGGATTACATCTTAATGTAAAGAAAACAAAAATCTTCACCACTGGACCAATAAATAACATTCTTATTAATAGAGAAAAGATTGAAGTAGTCAGGGACTTCATTCTTCTTGGATCAACTATCAACACTTATGGAAGCAGCAGTCAAGATATCAAACGACGTATTGCATTAGGCAAATCTGCTGCACAAGACCTTTTTAAAGTGTTGAAGAACAAAGATGTCGCCTTGAGGACTAAGGTGCTCCTGACCCAAGCCATGGTATTTTCAATCACCTCGTATGCATGTGAACATTGGATAGTGAATAAGGAAGACTATAGAAGAATTGATGCCTTTGATTTATGGTGTTGGAGGAGAATATTGAAAGTGCCATGGGTTACCAAAAGAACCAATAGATCTGTTTTGGAAGAAGTGCAACCAGAGTGCTCCTTGGAGGCCAAGATGGCCAAACTTCATCTCCCATGCTTCGGACATACTGTCAGGAGAGACCAGTCGCTGGAGAAGGATATCATGTTTGGTAAGGTGGAGGGACAGAGAAAGAGAGGAAGACCCTCAATGAGATGGACTGGCCAAGTGGCAGCATCGATGGACTCGAGCGTGGCAACAGTAGTGAGGTTGGCCCAGCATCAGGGAGTGTTTCGTTCTGCTGTGCATAAGGTCGCTATGGGTCGATACCGACTCGATGGCACCTAACAACAACACCATTGTTGTTTAGTGTCGTCAAATAGTTTCTGACTCATAGTTAAGGACAGTTGGTGAATTTGAACTGCTGATTTTGCAGTTCAAACTGACCTTGCAGTCTAGTGCTTATCCTGTAACACCACTGGAGCTACAAAAAGTTCATGGAAAAATGGAACTAAAACATAATGGAAAATTTCCATGAACTTTTTGAAGTCCTCCACTTCAGAGAAATACATGTACCTGCACAAAAAACCATGTACTTAAATGTTTGCAGCAGTATTATTTATAATTGTCAAAAGGTGCAAAAACTAAAGTATCTGTCAATTGATAAAAAAAAAATATGCTAGATTCAAACATTGAAATATTGCCCAGCAATAAAAAAAAGTGAAGTACTTATACATGGTACAAAATGTTGTTATAGGTGTTTTCCAATTGACTCTGACATAGGGATCCTATGCATAACAGAATGGAACACTACCTGTCTTGAGCCATCCTCACAATTGTTATGTTTGACCCCATTGTTGCAGCCACCGTGTCAGTCCATCTCATTGGGAGTCTTCTTCTTTTACTAGACCTTCCACGTAACCAAGCATGATGTCCTTTTCCAGAGACTAGTCCTTCCTGATAACGTGTCCATAGAACTGAAGATGAAGTCTTGCTATCCTGTCTTCTAAGGGGCCTTCTGTCTGTGCTTCTTAAACAGATTGATTTGTTCGTTTGACAGACCTTAGTACTTTCCATATTCTTCAACAACACCTTCATTCAAATGCTGCATTCTTCTCTGATCTTCATTCATTGTCCAGCTTCCACATGCAATTGAAAATACCAAGGTTTAGATCTGGTGCACCTTAGTCCTCAAAGTTATGTTTTTGGTCTTTAACAATTTTGTAGTAGATTAGTCCACTGTGATACCTTGATTTCTTGACTGCTTGTTTCCATGAACACTGATTGTGGATCAAAGTAAAATGAAATCCTTAATAGCTACATCATTCTTTCCACTATTTATCATGATGTTGTTTATTGTTACAGTTGTGAGGATTCTTTTTTTTCTGTTGAGTTGTAATTCATATTGAAGGTTCTGTTCTTTGATCTTCATCAGTTAGTGCTTCAAGTCCTCTTCACTTTCAACAAGTAAGGTTTGTGCCATCTTTATATCACAGGTTGTTAATGATCCTTCCTCCAATCCTGGTGCTGTGTTCTTCCTATAGTCCAGTTTCTCTGATTATTTGCTCAGTGTACAGATTATTAAAGTTAGTAAACCAAAAGGGAGGAACACACTTAGCATTTCTCCAGCTGAAAGAAGTGAGGAAGAAATTCAAACCTCAACTTGTGATACTGAAGAATTCTATGGATTAAATATTGAATAATGTGGGATACATTAAAAGAATATGGAATACACCGAGCCACTGTACTAAAAAGAACTGGTCAATGTTCAACCATTTCACGAGGTAGCATGTGATCAAGAACCAATGTTATTGAAGGAAAAAGTTCAATGTGTACTTGAAGGCATTAGCAAAAAAGAAGACTCGGGGAATTTATGGAGTATCAATTGGAATGTTTCAACAAACTGATGCAGTACTGAAAGCACTTCCTAGTCTACGCCAAGAAATTTGAAAGATAGCTGTCTGGTCAACTGACGTAATTGATCCATACTTGTTCCCATTTTAAAGAAAAATGACCCAACAGAATGTGAAAGTTGTGGAACAATATCATTAATATTACATGTAGGTAAAATTTTGCTGAAGATAATTTAAACAGTTATAGCAGCATATTGACAGGGAGCTGACAGAAATTCAAGCTGGATTCAGAAGAGGATGTAGAATGAGGGATATCACTGCTGATGTCAGCTATATCTGAACTGAAAGCAGAAAATACCAGAGAGGTGTTTACTTGTGTTTCATTGACTGTGCAAAGGCATTGAATTCTATAGATTATAACAAACTATGAATAACATTGCAAAGAATGGGAACTCCAGACACTTAATTGTGTTCATGTGGAATATATACATAGACCAAGGCAGTCATTTGAAGAAAACAAGGGAATGCTGTGTGGTTAAAAATCAGGAAAGTTGTGTGTCGGGTTGTATCCTTTCACCACACTTACTCACTCTGTTTGCTGAGCACTTTGTCACTTTGAGGACTGAGGAGCACCTCACCCAAGCCATGGTATTTTCAGTTGCCTCATATAGGTGTGGCACTATAGGATAAACTTCGGATTGCTAACCACAGAGTTAGCAGTTGAAACCCACGAGCAGCTTTTTGGAAACTATATAGGGTTGCTGTGAGTCAGAACCAACTCGACAGCACTTACCAACAAAAACAATAACAACATATAGTTATGAAAGTTGGAAAGTGAATAAGGAAGACTGGAAAAGAATTGATGCATTTGGATTATAGTGTTGGTGAAGAACATTGAAAGTACCATGGACTATCCAAAGAACAGACAGCTCTGTCTTGGAAGAAGTACAGTCAGGCTGCTGTTTAAAAGCAAGAATGGTAAAACTTTGTGTCATGTTTTCAAAAGGGACCAGTCCCTGGAGAAATACATCATGCTTAGAAAAGTAGAGGGTGAGCAAGAAAGAAAAAAGACCTCCAATGAGATGAATTGCTATAATGGTTGTTAACAACGTGGTCAAATATAACAATTGTGAGGATAGTGCAGGACCAGGCATTGTTTCATTCTGTAAACCTGCCTCCTGCTTGCCAGCACACAGCCTATCTTTTTCCATGAGTCTAGAGTCCTCAGCTGCTCTCCATGCCATCACCTCTGCCTCCATCTCTGGTGTCGCTGCTTCTCTAGTTGTTGGTAGGTGCCATCGAGTCAGTACCAACCCATAGCGACCTTATGCACAGCAGAATGAAACACTGCCTGATGCTGGGCCAACCTCACTACTTTGTTGCCATGCTCGAGTCCATCGATGCTGCCACTTGGCCAGTCCATCTCATTGAGGGTCTTCCTCTCTTTCTCTGTCCCTCCACCTTACCAAACATGATATCCTTCTCCAGCGATTGGTCTCTCCTGACAATATGTCCGACGCATGGGAGATGAAGTTTGGCCATCTTGGCCTCCAAGGAGCACTCTGGTTGCACTTCTTCCAAAACGGATCTATATTTCTATGCTTCTCTGATTAGGGTCCAGTAAAGATTTACAGCCTTGGAAACCCTATACAGGGTCACTATGAGTTAGAATCAACTTGATGGCAGTGTGTTTAGTGGGATCGACTAGAATGGGGGTGAATGAAAAACCTCAAAGTTGGTTGTTTGAACAACTGTGTCTCATTAGAACCAGGTAGTCCTGGGGAGACGCTGTAGGATAAACACTGGACTGCTGACTGCCAAGTTGGTGATTCATACTCACTAGCTTCTCCTCAGAAACCTGATATAGGGTCTCTGACTTGATGGCACTTCACAAAGACAACAACACTACAACCAGAGCTGGATGAGAGATCGCCTCATAGTGTGGCCCTCAAGTTGGGGAGCTGGCTTCTTCACCCTTCCTCAGGGGCCTGCAACAGCTCTAGACTTGCTTGCTGTGTTCAAGATCATATGTTCCAGGGTATTCTGTCAACTATGGGTAAGTCCCTGGGCAGCCCATATGGTGAACTGTTTGGCTGGTAACCAAAAAGCTGGCAATCTGAGTTCACCCAGAGGAGAGGCTCGACGTTTTTCCACAGTTCTTTCAGTTTGAGAACTGCTGATCATGTTCTTTCTTTTTGGTTTTCTAACTCCAGGTTTTTGTATATTTCATTTTACTTTGTCTTAGTCTGCTCTTTGAAATTTTCTATTCACCTCTTTCACTTCATCATTTTTTTCCCGTCACTTTAGTTTCTCTGCATTCAAGAGCATGTTTCAGAGTCTCTGCAGACATCTACTTTGGACAGAGCACCATTTTTACATTCAGCATATCATTGTAATGATTACAATACCCTCCATACACCCGTAGCCAGCAGTATTTACCTCTATTACTTTTTTTTGTGTGTGTACACATACCACGTTGTAAATACATGTTTGTTTAAATGTCCAAAGGGCACATTTTGCAAGCCAGCCTCCTGTCTGCAGGAGACTGCTTTTCTCATTCCATCAACTTAAAGCCCACTGCTGTTCTGTCTCTCTATGCCATCACCTCCACCACCATCTCTGTTGTTACCACTTTTCTGGTCAGGATCCTCTCTTCTCTCATGTTCTTTCCTCTTGAAGGCCCTAGGGTTCTCTGGTCCTGAAATGACAGATTGACTGTGCACCCTTTTAGTCGCACCTCTTCTACTTTTACAGTTGTGACAGTCACCATTAGAGTTGAAAATAATTACTCACAATTGTGTCCCCCACATTACCAGACCCACCTGGACAGGAGGGAAATTATTCGGTTGGATTTCTGTCTTACTCCTCGCATTCTGACACTAACACCCTCATACGAGCTTGTAAGTCAGCCACTTCTTGCCTTTGTAGTGCCCCATTTTGGTAGCTGAAGTCTTAAGTTGAGCATCCCTGTGAGCCCAGTGCACTAAGGAGACATGCTTTATCCTTTGTATGGAGAATCCTTTCCTGTTTGGTTGGAATTTTAAGCAATTTTGGTGGGAATTGTGACTTTATTTGCTTTTTATTTTTTGGAGAAATATGTATTTCCTTTTCAATGTTGTTTTTGTTAGGTACCACTGAGTTAACTCCTACTGTGTGCACAATAGATGATCATGCATCATCCTTATAATTGCTATTTTGAGTTAATTGTTGCAGCCTCTGTGCCAGTCCATCTTGTTGGTGATCTTTCTCTTTTTCGTGACACTCTACTTTACACAGCATGTCTTTTTCCAGGGACTGGTCTCTCTCAATAACATTTCAAAAGTACATGAAATTAAGTCTTGTCTTCCTTACTTTCAAGGACAATTCTCGCTATACTTCTAATACAGATATGTGTATTCGTCTGGCAGTGTTAGTCATGAATATCATGATCCAATTCTTCTTCAGTCTTATTCATTGCCCAACTTTCACATGCATATGAGGCGACTGACAAAAACATGGCTTGGGTCAGATGCACCTTAGTCCTCAAAATAATATCTTTGCTATTTATTTATTTAATGTTTTATTGTGAATTATATGATAGTTTACATGGGAGAACTTTAGTTTTATATCTTTGTTCTTTAACACGTCAAAGAGGTCTTTTGCAACAGATGTACGTAATGCAATATGCCGTTTGATTTCCTGAATGCTGCTTCATGAACATTGATTGTGGATCCAAGTAAAATGAAATCCTAGACAACTTCAGTCTTTTCTCCATGTATCATGATGTTGTTTATTGATCCAGTAGTGAGGATTTTTTTCTTTACATTGAATTGTAATCTATACTGAAGGCTATAGTCTTTGATTTTCATAAGTAAGTGCTTCAAATTCTTTTCACTTGAAGCAAGCAAGGTTATGTCATCTCCATATTACAGTTAATGAACCTTCCTCCACTCCCATTATCATGTTCTTCTTAATGTAATCCAGCTTCTTCAATTATTTGCTCAGGGTACCGATTGAATAAGTATATTGAAAAGATACAATCCTGACATACAGTTTTCCTGATTTTAAACTATGCAAGTCTGTATACAAGTTCCGCATGACCACAATTAAGTGTTCTGGAATAACCATTTTTTGCAGTGTTATCCAGTTTGTTATAATCCACATAGTCATATACCTGGCATTGGCAGTAAAACACAAGTAAATATTTTTCTGGTATTCTCTGCTTTCAGCCAAAATCCATCTGATGCCATCTATGATACCATGTCCTCTTCTGAATCTAACGTGAATTTCTAGTAGATCCCTGTGATATACTACTGCAACTGTTTTTGACTATCTTCAGCAAAATTTTACTTGCATGTGATATTAGTGATATATTGTTTGATAATTTTCACACTCTGTAGGGTCACTTATCTTTGGAATGGACACAAATATGAATCTCTTCCAATTGCTTCTAGATTTCTTGGCATAGACTAGTGAATGCTTCCAGCGCTGCATCAATTTGTTGAAACATTTCACTTGGTATTCCATAAATTCCCAGAATCTTGTTTTTCACTAATGTCTAGAGTGCAGCTTAGACGTCCTCCTTCTATACCATCATACCAGTTCTTGATCATATATTAGCTCCTGAAATGGTTTCATATTAACTGATTCTTTTTGGTAGAATGACTCTATATATTCCTTCCATCTTTTTTTTTTTTTTCATAAACTGAGTGATAGTTTACATGGGAGAACATCAACTTTATACCATCATTTCATTGCAATGATTACAATCTCCTCCGTGCATCATCATTCAACAGTATTTGTTTCCATTCCCTCTGGGTTGTTTGTTTGTTTGTTTTGTGGGGGGTGGGGAGAGTGTACACAAAAACACTTAGGAATATATCATCATTTAAACAACCCAAGGGCACATTCTGCAAGCCTTCCTCCTGGCTGCCAGCACTCAGTCCCTCTCTTTCCATGATTCTAGAGTCCTTAGCTGCTCCCTCTCTCCATGTCCTCATCTCTGCTTCTGTCTCTGGTGTCGCTCTTTCTCTGCATAGGGTCCCGCATTCCTCTTGTGCTCTTCTCCCTTGATGGTCCTAGGGTCTTCTGTTCCTGGACTGTAAGATGAACTACTTCCCTGTTTTTGTTACAAAACTTCTTAGTCATGATAACAATTACTCACTATTGAATCATAAGAATCTTATCCTCCTCTCTTTTCCCCAGACCTGTCTAGACACGATGAAAACTATTCATTGGGTACTCTTTTCTCCCCCTGCATACTCTTAAACTAAACTCCCTTTTGAAAATTTGTAAGCCAGCCACTTTGTGCCTTTATTGCCCCCTCATTTTAGGTAGCCAACTTCCATCTTCTTTTGATGCTTCCTGCATCATCCAGTATTTTGCCTATCCTTAAATATTGCAACTTGAGTCTTCACTTTTTTCTTCAGTTCTTCAGCTTAAGAAATGCTGCGATTGTTTTTCCCTTTTACTTTTCTAACTCTGTAAGTCTTTGCAGTTTCATTATAATGCCTTGTCTTCTCAAGCTGTCATTTGTCATCTTCTGTTTAAATCTTTTACTTCCAGTCACTTTAGCTTCTCTATGTTTAAGAGCAAGTTTCAGAGTTTTTTCTGACATTTACTTGGATCTTTTCTTTCTTATCTTTTTAATACCCTTTTTGCTTCTTTTGTTGATATCATCACACAGTCATTAATGTTCAGTGTGTCAAATCTGTGTTCGAGATGATCTCTAAATTCAGGTGGGGTATACTTAAGGAGCTCTGGTAGCGTAGTGGTTACGAATCGGGCTGCGAACCTAAAGGTCAGCGGTTCGAAACTACCAGCTGCTCTGCGGGAGAAAGATGAGGTTTTCTACTCCCGTAAGGATTTACACCCTCGGAAACCCTGTACAGGGTCGCTATGGGTCGGAACCGACTCGACGGCACGTAACAACAACAACAACATACTTAAGATCAGACTCCTGGTGTGGCGCTATAGGATCAGTGTTGTTGTTAAGTGCTGTCGAGTCGATTCCGACACAGAGACCCTGTATAGGTTTTCCAAGGAGCAGATGATAAGCTTGAACTACCGACCTTGCAGTTCAAACGACTTTGCAGTCTGACGCATTAGTCTGCAGCAACACACCAGGATTCCATAGGATCGGTTCTGGACTGCAAACCACAAGGTCAGCAGTTCAAACACATCAGCTGTTTCTTGGAAACCCTATGTCAAGTGTTATTATGTGACACTATGGCACTTAACAACAGCAGTGTACTTTAAGGTCATGTTTGTGCTTTCCTAGACTTGCTTCAGGGAGCCCTGGTGTAGGATTGTGGGCTCATGCGCTGGATTGCAAAGTTAGTTTGATCTGCAAGGTCGGAGGTTCAAACTCACAAGCAGCTCCTCGGAAACCCTATACAGGGTCGCTATGGGTCAGAATCAACTCAACAGCACTTAACAACAATAAGGATACTTGTTTTCATTTTCTTCAGCTTCAGTTTGAATTTGCAGATGAGCAGAATCCAGGGGTCAGCTGTGGAACAGACGTCTGCTTCATTACAGTGATTGCAGTCCTTTCCATATACCAACAGTTAACAGTATTTACCTCTATTCACTTTAACTGTTTCGTTCACCCTGTGTCTCCCACTAACCTCCCCTTCCTTACCTTTCCTCTGCTAACTAATCTCTCTCTATCTTTTCTCTTGTTGTATATTGCCTGCCTTGTCACCCATGTTAACATGTATTTACACTCTAGCCCGTGAATCATTTTCCCTCCTCTGTAACTGTCACAGATTGTTTAGAAAACCGTTTCTTAACTTTTTACAGCACTGGTTTCAAACAATATTTGTCCTTTTTTGATAACTAATTCCACTCAGCATGATGTCCTCAGTTTCATCCATGTTATGAGGTATTTCACAAATTTGTTATTCTTCAGTGTGTGTAGTATTTCATTGTGTGTATGTACCAAATTTTGTTTAGCCATTCTTCTGTTGATGAACTATCTCCATCTTTTTGATATGTCTCTTATAGACAGCATACTGAAGGATCTTGTTTTCTTATCCATTCTGCTCTCTCTGTCTCTTGAATGGTGCATTTAATCCACTTCCATTCAGTGTAATTAATGATAGGTATGAAATGATTGCTGTAATTTTGCTGTGTTGTGTTTGTGTGTGTGTGTGTGTGTGTGTGTGGTGTTGCTGCTTTCTTTTTCCACATCACTTTCTATGCTGAGTTCATTTAGTTGGTGGGTTTTCTTTTCATTTTGTTTTCTGTTTCGTTGTTTACTAAATCTTTCTGATATTCTTCATTTTTCACTTTGATATGCAGGTATATTAATTTTCTTTGAGGTTACACTCTGTAACCTGTTAGTTTTTTTCCCTCTTTAAAACAGTCTGTTTTATCTTGAAATTTACTTGCCTTCCTTGCCATTTGGAAGTTCTGTATCTATACTATTCCCTCTTTTTGTATTGAGTTGATTTCATTGTAAATAAATATCTCTAGCTGCCTATTTTCTGTCTTGTAGGTTTGCTTTACTTTAAATATGATTATAGCTGGAGTCCTAGTGTGGCGCTGTAGGTTAAGCACTGTACCGCAAGGTCGGCAGTTCAAACTCACCAGCCACTCATCAAAAACCCTATACATGGTTTCTGTGAGTAGGAACCGACTTAGCAACAACAGCAGCTAGATTAAGTTCTGGGTGGTGGTGTCATATATGTTAATCTCAGGTTGTTGTCTGCTGTTGTTGGTTCTTAGTCCAAAGAACTCACTTTAGCATTTTTTTTGAAAGTTGATCTTGGCCATTACAAATTGCTTTAATTTCTGTTTATCAGAAAATGTTCTAAGTTCTCTGTCTTATTTGAGGGACAGCTTTGCTGGGTATATGATTCTTGGTTGCTTTTAGAGTTTTGTATGTTTCAGCCGATTGCCTTCTTGTCTACATGGTTTCTGCTAAGAAATCAGAGATAAGTCTTATTGGTACTACTTCGTAAGTAACTTTTTGTTTTTCCTGAGCTGCTCTTAGGATTCTTTCCTTATCTTTGGTTTTAGAAAGTTTGATTATGGTAAATCTTGGTGATTTTCTTTTGAGTTCTGCCCTGTTTGAGTATGCTTCTTGTCTTTCATGATGCTAAGGAACTTTTCTTCAAATAATTCTTTAACAATTTTCTCTGTGTTTTTATTGTTTCTTCCTGTTCTGGAATTCTGATCACCCATAAATTAATCCCACATAACTCTTAGGTTTTCTCTGGATTTTTTTTTTTTTTTTTTTTTT
>NW_006408565.1:11162603-11203277 GCF_000296735.1 Chrysochloris asiatica | reverse complement strand
CTTAATCTCTAGCAGGGGTAGCAAATTAGTAGCCACTCAGTGCTCAGTTTGAGAGTTACTTATATCAGAAATTTGAGCATGTAGCTGATGAATATCCACAGACAAGTGGATATTATTTCACAACCTCCTAAAATGCTGTTGAATTAAGTTCATTCTCTGGATTTTTTAAGTTCTTTTTTCTGATTGTTCTTCTAGCATACCATATTGAGAGATTTATCTTCAAGATCAGTAATTCACGCTTCTATGGCTTTGAATCTGCTTCTTTGTCCATTTCTAAAATCTTAGTATTAGTATTAATCTTCTGGATTTCTAATTGATGGTTTTGTATTGTTCCAAAATTTGCATTTATTTTGTCTGTTTGTTCTTGTAGTGTTTTCCTGAATTCTTCTAAAGTTTTTCTGTGTTCTCTTTGCTTTCCTCAATTTTTCTGTCAATCCTTTAAAGGTAGCTGAATATCATTCTTTTGCATTCTTTTATTCACTTGTTTGAGCCATTCTCTCTTGTTTTTTTGTGTGAGCTCAAATTGTCTGTTGTCTCTGGGGACATTGTGGGGTGGTTGTATTTTTATTTAATTGATGATGTTGATGTGTCCCAAGGCTCTCACCAGCTGTCTCTTGTGGGTGTAGTTAGAGAATGGAAGCATGTATACTGTTATCATTCACCGTTGGTGCACTTCAGTTTATGGTGGGCTTGTCTGTTGTTGGCTGCCATCTATTATTGATCAGGTGTTATAGGAGCTGGTATTGGCTCTTGCCCAGTGGTTGGAGCTGCAGAGGGTACAGTTGTGGTTGGGCACAGTTGCTGTCACCTGTATCAGTTGGGAAAGAGAATCCCTCCTCCCATACACAAGAAAACAAAATAGAATAAACAAGCAAGGAAACAACAATGAAAAGAGAAAATAATAAACAAAAACAGGCAGCAATCAGAAAAAACTAATATAATGACTGTAAAGACAAAAGAAGGTCAGTGAAATGGACCTATAGAAGAAAAAAATAAGGAAATCAAAGGAAGAAAAAAAAAACTTAGAAAAACTAGGGAGAGGGAAGATGAAAAGAAAAAGTAGTAAAGAAAGATCAAAAGAAGAGGGAAATGAGAAATAGAAGTAAAGAAGAAAAAAAAGAAAAAGAAAAAAAAAGGATAAAATTCAAAGGAATGGAAAGAGAAGGAGGAGGAGAAAGAATAAAACAAAACAAAACAATGAAACAACAAAAGTTAACCACTATCACCACCCCCAAGCAAGTTGTTCACCAGGGAGCCATCAGGGCAAACCCCCTTCTAAGGCTGAGACTCAAGGGAATACACGAGCAGGCATATGGTCTTGCTGGTGACCATGTTGGTCTACCGATAAGGGGGAAGTGGGGGAAAACAGCAATGAAGTTGTGAGCTAAGTCTGATCACGTTTAACAGACTCTAGTCCATTTGGATTGAGACCTGGTTGGCTAGCAGTATGACGAGACCTGGGGACTCCTGGACCCAGGGACAGGACATGGCCACAGAGGACTAGAGCAGAGAGTTAAGCATCCATCTGATATGAAGTGAGGGGAGATGCACAAGAACACCCATACTTGTAGATAACACCCATTTGACCTGGCTTCAATGGCTGGTCGATCAGAACTCTACTAGAGGAAGAAAGAAGAGGGAAAAAAGAATAATCTACATTTTGATGAACTTGACCTATACTTACGGATGTAGCTCAAAATAGGGAACAAATCTTTATAGCAAGGATCATTCCCACCCCCTCGGTACACAGGGTTGACTGGGATGGGCATCTTAGACATTGGTTACCCAAAATGAGGGGATTACGAAGGCACGAAGTAACTGGCTTACAAACTTTCAAGAGGGAGCCTAGTTTCAGAGGGTATGGGGCAAGGTAGAATTTCCACTGAGTGGTTTCCAACCTGTCTGGGTGGAGATGATGAAAGGAGATGAGGCTAAGACTCTTGTGGTTCAATAGTGAATAATTGCTATCAGGACTGATTGTGAGTGTTAGAAACATAAAGGTGGACGTTTTGTAGCAAAAGAAGGGGAGTGGTTGATCTTGAAGTCCAGGAGTGAGGTCCCTGGGACAATCAAGGGAAAAGAGCCGAGTGTGGGACCCTACCCAGAGAGGCAGTGATACCAGAGATGGAGGCAGAGACAATGATGTGGAGAGATGGAGCAGCTTGGGGACCCTGGACTAAGGGAGGGAGAGGAGGGATTGTGTGCTGATGGCCCGGGGGCGGGCTTGTGGGATGTGCCTTTTTGTGGTTTAAATGAATGTGTATTCCTGAGTGCTTCTGTGTTCATCAGAGAGAAAACAAAACAAAACAAAACCAGAGGGAATGGAAGCAAATGCTGTTGAATGATGATGCATAAAGGGGATTGTAATTATTGCAATGAAACAAAATACAATCGGATGAATGTAAAGCTGATGTTCTCCCATGTAAACTATCACCCAGTTCACAATAAAAACTTAAAAAAAAAAAGTTCAAACATTGTATTTAATTAAAAAAGGTAAGTGACTACACTGAATTAGATACATCCACAAGGCACTCTGGTAGTGTAGTGGTTATGAATCGGGCTGCTAACCTCACAGTAAGCAGTTTGAAACTACCAGCTATTCCTTGGGAGAAAGATGAGGCTTTCTGCCCCTGTAAAGATTTACAGTCTAAGAAACCCTGTACAGGGTCGCTATGAGTCAGAACTGACTCCACTGCACATAACTACCACTACTACTACAGGGGTAGAGGTTAAGATTCCAACACATATTTTTGGGGGTGCACAATTCAATTTAAAACAGGGGTTATAGAATCAAAACTGAATTTACTAAGTCTCATGTGGCGCTGTGGTCTAATACGTCAGACTGCAAAGTCGTTTGAACTGCAAGGTTGCTGGTTCAAGCTCACCAGCTGCTCCTTGGAAACCTATACAGGGTCTCTGTGGGTTAGAATCAACTTGACAGCACTTAACAACAAGAGAGAGTGGTGCTGTGTGTAGAGAATGAAAGGACTCACAGCCCCTTGTATGTCATCATCTCACTACCTACTTCATAAATATTAGGATTATGGAAGATTATAGGTAGAAATGTTACTGGTCTTGAAAAGCTACATCACCACCAGTCTACCTCAACCTTATTGACTGGTCTTATATTTAAGTTGTAGGACACCAAGGAGTGCATTCCTTGACTCTAGAGTTTACTTCTTTCTTGTTCTTGAGAAGCTGATGCATGCTACTAGATAGAAATCATTGTTGGGGAGGGAGGCTTAAGGTCTTTTATATACATGCATACAAGAGCATATCTGGGTATAGGAAATTAAGTACTCTGCATTCATTATAATTGATATTTTGGCATTCCATGTTTTTAAAGAGCTGATTATAAATCATAATGAGGAAATGATAACTAATGTATATTTATAAATCTGAGAAAGATTATAATATCTGTTACCTGTTAGATGATTGTGCTCGGTGGTACCTAAGAAAATAGAGAAACAAACTGGTGGTTTACTCTTCTTCAGATGGATGGGTTTGGTTTGGAAAAGGAAAGAAAATTATATTATTTTGTCCCCTTACTCATTTTCTGCTTGTTGGAGGTAACAGTTTATGTTACACTGCATTTCTGTCTTGTCAGTTTCTTGCAACACACTACTCTGGCATGTGAGTTCTGTGACCTACTGCTCCTCAGAGAAGCACTTGAAAGTTGGACATATATAGAAATGTGAACCATCTGCAAGAGGTCTAATCAAAGAGTTGTCTCCCAAGACCAGGCAGGAACCAAAGGAAACATAATGCAGTGTGAAGGAAAAGTTAAAAATCATGGTTGGATACAAACAAGGGAACAAGTCAAAGACAAAATATAAAATCATGGATTTCACCGTGTGTCCACTTGAGAGTGCTTTCTGTGCTGGAGTGAAACCTGAGAGTTACTAAGAATAACTTCATATCCAGGCAGTCAGGTTTAGGGTGTGGGAGAAAGAACAGAATCCTGACTCCCTGTCCTTGATTCTCAGCAAGTTTGTCTTATTCTTTGGATAGTTTAGTTTCAGTGCTCACCTTGACTGGGGAGGTTTGGAGGTCACAGAGGCTTCTGGCAGCCCGTGGAAAAGGTATTTTTATTAGATTGGATTGTAGCTCAGAGTTATCCATCTCCCAGAAGAGTAAGATCTAATCATTTCCCTTAAGTAAGTGTTTTTTGTTTTATAGTTTGGTTTCCAATTTTGTTTGTTGATTGCCAAGATTCTACTTAAGTACAAAGGAGAGTATAAGTTAAAAGTGAAGCCAGAGTTGATTTTTGTTGGTTTTATGTTGTGAATGTCATTTGAGATTCTGGAACACACATTTCTCTATTAGACTCCATGTCTTTTTTGCCTGACACTTCTAATGATAGTGCCCTCTGCCTGACCTCAGGACAGGCAGAGAACTTCTGGCATAGCAGCTAAACTCAAGAAAGCTGGTGCTTCAATTTTGACTTAATGGAAGACTATTCTCTTCACAGATTTTTGCAGCTCAAGTGGCAGCCCTTCTTTCCAGCCCATCAAAAGCCATGTAACCATTCCAACAGCCCATGTGATGCCTTCTACTTTGGGGACCTCTCCTGCCAAGCCAAATTCTATACCTGGTGGACCCTGTTCCTCCAAACTTCCTTTGTCAGGGTCAGCTGAAAGTGTGGGGATGACAAGAAATGGAGACCTCGGTACAATGAAACGTTCTCCAGGTCTTTCTAGAGATCTGATGTATCTGTGTGGTGCTGCTGGAGAAAATGGAATTGAGCAGTCCTGGTTTCCAGCAGTGGGCCATGAAAGAGAAAAAGAGATGAGGAAGTTTGATATTCCCAGCATGGAGTCTACCCTTAATCAGTCAACAATAATGGAGACACACTATTCAGATCCCCATTACCGAGTCCACTTCCACAATTCAAGAGCTGACACAAACAAGGAACTTTACAAAGTGTTACCTGAAGCCAAGAAGGCACCAGGCAGTGGAGCAGTGTGTGACCGGAATGGACCACACCCTGGCAGCAATGGGGTGCTTCCTTTGGGACTCCAGCCAGCTCCTGGGCTCTCCAAACCTATACCCTCTCAGGTATGGTTACCGAATCCTGACCCTTGGCATCCCCGTGAGCGGTCCTGTGAACTCAGCACTTGTCGGCAGCAGCTGGAATTGATCCGTTTACAAATGGAACAAATGCAGGTAGAGGCTCTTCTTTCCTTCGGTTTTTACAGTTTTTGTTTAGATCTTATAAGTGTATGGTCTTTGTTTTATATAGTTTGACTTTAAAGAAAATATTTGTAAGAACAAAGAAAGTTGAAGGAAATGAAGACGTGTGAGCTATTGACAATTCAGTCTATTGGTGGTCTAAACACTGAATAGGTTCCCCAAAGTAGAAGGTTACAAAGGAAAGATAAGATGCTAACAACAATTGTGAGTTGGGTGCAGGACCGGTAAGTGTTTCGTTCTGCTGTGCATAGGGTTGCCATGAGTTGGTACCGACTTGATGACACCTAAAACAACAACCACCAGTCACTAGGCTAGGTACCTTCCCATAAATTCTTAACTTAATACTCATAACATCCTGACAAGGTAAATGTACAAACTCACCAGGTTTTTAGAACAAATGATTCATCGGGGGTCACAAAGCTAGTAAGTGGTAGAGCTAGGGTTTACAAATCATCTTTAACCCCTGTGTTCTTGTCACCTTAACATTTTTATGAGCAAAACACCTGGGGATTAATCACTTTTCAGCCAAACAACAGACAGGCCTATCAAGTGATCAGTAATAGTCATGAGGAACATACTCCACAAAACACTTAGCCATACAAGACTAAAAGGGCAGCATTTATCCCCAAACAAAGCAGAAGGCAGGAAAGGACAGATGGAAACAGGGAACCCAAGTAGGAAGTGGGAAGTATGCTATTAAGAGAATTGCAACCAGTGTTATGAAGCAAGATGTATATAAACAGTCTAATGTAAAAACCAATTTGCTTTGAAAACTTTCACCCATACCACAATTAAAAAGGGGGTAAAAAGTCCTTGTACAGTTGAAAAGTGGGAAGGAAGGGAACATAAGTATATATTCTCTTTCCCTGGCTGGTGGTTGGTAAGGACATCTTAGCTCCTGGTTTGTCTGTCACCATATAATGACAGATAACTGACCTTTTCTTAGAAACTAGAGCCTTTTTGAGCAGGGAGTGTCCAGTTGGCAGAAGCCTCCTTGGCAGGTTCTTTCCAGTCATGCATCAGAGCTAAAATTATAAACACTAGGCCTTCATAGGCCAAAGTCAGATTGGGTCTAATTGTAGAACCTGGGTACTGCTCAGGTATTGTCTGATGTCTCTAGGTCAGGATCAAGCCAACTCTTGAATCTGCTTGCTTTTCAGCTTCAGAATGGAGCCATCTGCCACCATCCTGCTGCTTTTGCTCCTTCACTGCCCATCTTGGAGCCAGCACAGTGGATGAGCATCTTGAACAGTAATGAACACCTCCTGAAGGAAAAGGAGCTCCTCATTGACAAGTAAAAGGGCAAGGGGGTGCCTCTGGGCCATCCTCTGCTCTGTTAGTTCCCACTGAGAGCACTTAAAAAGGCCTTCCCAAGATTAGTGCATGTTTCCTCTCTTTACTCATGCCTCCTGTTAGAGCTGGGTTCATAAGCAGTCTAGTCCTATGTCTGACTGACTGTGATAGGCCACTTGTGTTATCTCTGCAGTGGCCCTGAGTAGTGTCTGAAACAGGCAGCTTGTTCATTCTCCGTCAGCTGTGTTATCTGTTCTTCATTGTTCAGCAGTGTAGTGCTGCTCCGTAACCCTGGGTCTTTGCTTACATAGTATGGATTATACCCATTTTAGGAGGAAGCTGCTTAAGGAAAGTTGTTGTTGTGGCCATACTATTGGTTTTGACTCATAGTGACTCTATAGGATAGATGGAACTGCCCCATAGGGTTTCCCAGGGTGTAAATCTTTATGGGAGCAGATTGCCAGATCATTTCTCCCATGGAGTGACTCAAACCAGCAACCTTTTTGGTTATCAGTCAAGTGCTTTAACCATTGTGCTGCCAGGGCCCCTCTAAGGAAAGTGGGGTGGGGTATTGTTAAGTGCTATCCAGTCAGTTCAGACATAGTGACCCTGTATGGGGTTTCCGGGGAGCAGCTGGTGGGTTGGAACTGCCGACCTTGTTCTCAGTCCAGTGCTGATCCTACAGTGCCACTCACACCCAGGGGTCACACCAGGGTTCCAAAGAGTGAGGCCAGGCGCAGAGAGCCTACAGCACCAGGTATTCCCTGATGGTCTCGCATTGAAATACTAACCAGGACCGACCTGCTTAACTCCTGAGATCAGATGAGATCAGGTGCATTCAGGATGGGGCGGGGGAGGAGGGTGGGGGGGAGGTTTGCTGTGGAGTTGATTCCAACTTACAGCAACCCTGGCATAGAGATTCTGAGGCTGTAAGTCTTTATGGGAGCAGAAAGCCTCATCTTTCTCCCGAGGAACAGCTGGTAGTTTTGAGCTACTGACCTTGAGGTTAGTTAGCAGCCCAGCTTGTAACCACTATACTATCACTACACTACCAGAGCCCCTTGGGAAGCTTATATTACAAGTGGACTAATGTCAGGACCCTGGACCTGATCTTACTGGTTTTTGCAGGCAGAGAAAACACATCTCACAGCTGGAGCAGAAAGTTCGAGAGAGTGAACTACAAGTCCACAGTGCTCTTTTGGGCCGCCCTGCTCCCTTTGGGGATGTCTGCTTACTCAGGCTGCAGGTAAACATTGTTAGGCAACAGTGTATTCTACTTATCATAACTCAGTTCCTTCCCAGTGTTTGGCACAATTAGGTATCCAGAAGATACAAAAGGGATCAGGTGTCCCTGCCTTCGTAGAATTAACCTAATTATAAAGAACCCCTGCAGTGTTTTTTAGGAGCAGAAAAGATTTGAGATAGAATCAGGTGAAAATACTGATGCTTTCGTGTCAGGGCATACTTGAGAAAGAAGGAAGAGCAAAGGTTAATAGTAAAGCCCTAGGTGCTGGTGGTGGGTAGGTGGTGCTGGTGGTTATGTGCTGGGGAGTCTGTGCGGACTCATAGCGACCCTGTATAAGGTTTCTGAGACTGTAAATCTTTACTGGAGCAGAAAGCCTCATCTTTCTCCTGCCGAACCACTGGTAGTTTCAAACTGCTGACAGTGAGATTAGCAGACTGACTCGTAACCACTACGCTATTAGAGTTCTTTAAGGCCCTAGAGTGGGGTGATATTCTGAGAAGTACTCTGCCAGCTCTGGCAGAGGTGATGGGGCATTTAGAACCATCCCCATTTTTATTCCTCCATGTCTAGGAGCAACTGAAGGAAACCATATACTTACTGAGGTAAATGGCTTTCGTCGCAGAGAGCTAGGAAAGAAGCCTGCTTTATTAATCAAACTTTTGCAATTTGGGCTTTTGAGTGAATGGGTCTTAAAATACAGCACTGACTTTGCTACCTCCTTGGCATGTTTAAGACACTGTTCCATCTCACAGAATCAGAGTCAGAGTGGGAAGGGGTCCTTAGATAAAATCTAGTTTCACTAATGAAAAAAACTGAGGCCCAAGGAGAAGGAAGAACCTGCCTGAGATCATAAAGACAAAAAGTATAGACAAGTTCTTGAGTCCAGGTCTTCAGATGTCTTGGCAACTCCTTAGTTTATTATTTTAAAGCAGTGGTTCTCAAATTTCAGAGTACATGAGAATCACCTAGAGTAGAGGGCTGGCTTATTAGAGCACACACAGTTAGGACCCATCTCCAGAGTTTCTGATTCAGTAGGTGGTCTGTGAGTTGAGCCTAAGAATTTGCATTTCTAACAAATTTCCAGGTGATGCTGATGCTGTTAGTCCTAGGACCACCCTTTGAGAACCACTGCTGGGAATAAGTACAGATTGTGAAGCGGGGGTGGGCAACAGTTACATATTGAGAATCTTTTGGCAGGAATTACAGCGAGAGAATACTTTCTTACGTGCTCAGTTTGCACAGAAGACAGAAGCCTTGAGCAAAGAAAAGATGGAACTTGAAAAGAAACTTTCTGCTTCAGAAGTTGAAGTCCAGCTCATCAGAGAGTCACTCAAAGTGGCCTTGCAGAAGCATTCAGAGGAGGGGAAGAAACAGGAAGAAAGGGTGAGCTGAAGAGTTGATGTCTCTGATTCACAAAGGAGTTGGCAGTAGCCAAAGATGACCCCGACACCTACTGCATGAGCCTGATGTGTTCTGGTCTCTATTTCCAGAACCTAGGAGTAGCTAGTTGGGTGGGACCCTTCTTTGGTGTCTTACTCAAGATTTCTGTTCTGTTGTTTTTGGCTTTATTGTGAATTGAATGAAGGTAAACAGAAAAGATCAACAACTTTACTTTTAACTGAGCTTATGTTTTGTTTCATCTCAATGATTACACTCCCCTCCCTGTAACAAGTTGATTCTGCCTCCATCCTGTGGCCTCCCCCGTATATCTTATTGATATACTATGTATGTATATGTGTATATATATTCATTTAAGTGTCCTAAGGGCACATTCTGTAAGCCATACTCCTGCCCTCAGGCACATAGCCTTTCTCAGTCCATGGACCTAGAGTCCTTAGCTACTTTATCTCTCTGTGCCATAGCCTCTGCCACTGTCTCTGCTGTCACCGATTTTCTGGGTAGGATCTGACACTCCACGCTTGCTCTTGTTTCTTGATGGTCCTGGGGTCCTCTGTTCCTGAAATGAAAGATTAACTATGCCCCACTTTTAGTTACACATCTTCTACAGTTAACAGTTGTGACAATTGTGATTAATCCTGCTAATAATTACAGTTGAATCTTAAAATCTTATTACCATCATCCCCCACCCCCTCTGAAAAAGAGAAAAACTATTCAGTGGGGATTCTACCTTACCTCCCTCATTCTGAAACTAAGTACACTCATGAACGCTTGTAAGCCTGTCACTTCATGCCTTTATAGCCCTCCATTTTTGATAGCCAATGGCTAAATTGCCTGTCCCTGTTAACCCAATGCATTGAGAAACAAGCTTGATTATTGATACGAAGAATCCTTCCATTTCAGTTGGAATTTTGAGCAACTGCCTCCATAAGCAAAGGTCCAGTTCATCAAATTGTATCAACAGAGGTTTATCTGTTAGAAATGTAACTCTTCCTTTCTATTCCCTTTCCAAAAAGCACTATGTTTTTGTTGTTAAGTACAGTGGAGTTGGTTCCGACTCATAGTGACCCTGCACAGGGTTTCCGAGGCTGCAGATCTTTATGGGAACAGAATGCCTCATTTTTCTCCCATGGAACAGCTGGTAGTTTTGAACTGCCTACCGTGATGTTAGCAGCCCGATTCGTAACCACTATGCTAGCAGCCAGGAAAAATTTAATAAATCCTTCCTTACTGTTCCAAATTGTGATATGCCGCCAACTGGCTTGCATAGAAAACCAGCCTGGGCAGTCATGCCACATAGTATTGTTATAAGGTGTTTAAATACCTTTGTCAAATTTAAATTATTTCCTGAAATACTCATTCTTCGAAATGTTGTCCATAGCTTGTCATAATCCACATAATCAAAAGCCTTGTGTAGTCAATAAAGCACAGGTAAACATCTTCCTGGTATTTCCTGTTTTCAGTCAAGATCCATCTGAATTCGCAATGATATCCCTTGTTCCACGTCCTCTTCTGAATCTGGCTTGAACCTCTGGAACCCTGTCAATGTATGGTTGCAGCCGTTTCTGTATTACATTTAGTAAAACTTTACTCACATAGGATATCAATGATATTGTCTGATGATTTCTGCATTCCGTTGGGTCACCTTTCTTTGAAATGGGCACAAATACGGATCTCTTCCTATCAGTTGGCCAGGTAGATGTTTTCCAGATTTCTTGGCATAGATGAGTGAGTGCCTCCAGTGCTGCCTCACTTTGTAGGAAGAATTCAAATTGTATTCCACAATTCGTGGTACCTTGTTCTTTGCCAATGTCTTTAATGCACCTCAGACTTTTTCCTTCAGTATCATTAGCTCTTGATCATATGCTACCTCTTGAAACGGTTGAACATAGACCATTTCCTTTTGGTACAGTGACACTATGTATTCCTTCCATCTTCTATTGATGCTTTCTGCATCATTCAATAATTTCCCCCAGAGAATGCTTCAGTAACACAAGTCAAGGCTTCAATTTTTGCTTCAGTTCCCTCAGCTTGAGAAACAGTGAGCGAGTTCTTCCCTTTTGGTTTTCCAGGTCTTTTGCACATTTAGGTATGATATTTGACTTTGTCTTTGCTAGCTGAATTGTGAAATACTCTATTCGGCTCATGTACCTCCTTACTTCTTCCATTTGCTTGAGCATCTCTGCACTGGAGAGCAAGTTTCAGGAGCCTCTTCTGATTCCATTTTGGTCGTCTTCTTTCTTGTCTTCTTAATGACCTTTGCTTTCTTCATGGATGATGTTCTTCATGTCATTCCACACTCTTCTGGTCTTTGGTCTTTAGTGTGTAATGTATCAAATCTATTCTTCAGATCCCTAAATTCATATGGGATATATTCAAGGTCATATTTTGGTTCTTATGAACTTGTTTTCATTTTCTTCAGCTTCAGTTGAATTTGCTTATGAGCAGTTGATGGTCTGTTCCCCAATTTGCCCCTGGCCTTGTTTTAGCTGATGATAACAGAGCTTTTCCACCGTCTCTTGCTACAGATTTAGTCAATTTGATTTTTCTGCATTCCATCTGGTGAGGTCCATGTGTATGCTTTTTATGCTGTTTTAAAAAGGTTTTTGAAATGAATAAATCATTAGTCTTGGAGAATTATATATGTGATCTCCAGCATCATTTCTATCACCAAAGCCGTATTTTCCAACTACTGATCCTTCCTCTTTGTTTCCAACCTTTGCATTCCAATTGCCAGTAATTGGTAATACATGTTGATAGCATGTTTGATCAATTTCAGAATGAAGAAGTTGGTAAAATGCTTCATTTTCATCCTCACTGGCTTTAGTGGTTGGTGAGTACATTTGAATAATAGTGGTATTAACTGGTCTTCCCTGTAGGCACATAGATACTATCCTATCACAGACAGAGTTGTAACTCATGACAGATCTTGAAATGTTCTTTTTGATGATGAATGCTACATCATTCCTCTTCAATTTGTCATTCCCAGCATAGTAAACCATGTGGTTGCCAGATTCAAAATGGCCAAGACTAGTCCATTTCATCTCATTAATGCTTAGGATATCGATGCTTACGCATTCATTTCATTTTTGACAATTTCTAATTTTCCTAGATTCATAACTTTATACAGTCCATGTTCTGATTATTAATGGATGTTTACAGCTGTTTCTTTTCATTTTGAGTTGTGCCCCGTCAGCAAATGAAGGTCCTAAGGGCTTTATTTCATTTGCATCATCACTGTCAACTCTACTTTTAGGAGGCATCTCTTTCCCCAACTGCATTTTGAGTGCCTTTCAACCTGAGAAGCTCATTTTCTGGCACTATATCTGACAGTGTTTCACTGCTATTCATAAGATTTTCAGTGACTAAATATTTGAAAGTAGTCGTCTCTCTTTCCTAGTCATTTGGAAGGTCATCTGAAACCTGTCCACCGTGGATGCCCCTGCTGGTATTTAAAATACTGGTGGCATAGTTTCCAGAATCACAGCAACACACAAGTCAGTGTGTCAGACTGACAGATGAGTGGTGGGACTGTAGCTAGGACTCAAAGTTGGTTTATTGTTACAGTTATGACTAGGATTTGAGTTAGTATAAAGGGTAACTCCTAGGACAAGGAGTTAGGTTTGGTCTTGTTTTTAGGGTTCCAGTTAGGTTATTTTTATTAATTTTTTTTTTCTTGAACTCTGTTTGAGTTCCTTTCATATGTAAGTTTTGTAACTACATTTATTTCCTCTTTTTACTTTAAGGTTTTTTTTGTTGTTATTATTACAACTCTGGTTTTCTCCTTACAGTCTTATAGGTCTGTTTTACTCTACATACTTCTATATCGGATTGAGCCTAGGTGATACTGTCATGTATGTTAGTCTCAGGTGGTTGGTTCTCTGTCCAAAGAACTCACTTTAGTATTTTTTATAAGGTGGTTCTTGTTTTTACAAATTCTTTAAATTTCTGCTTGTCTGAAAATGGACTAATTTTTTCATCATATTTGATGAACAGTTTTACTGGATATATGATTCTTGGTTGGTAATTTGTTTCTTTTAGAGTTTATTTATATTATTCCATTGCCATCTTGCCTGCTTGGTTTCTGCTTTGTAGGTAACTTTTTGTTTTTTCTGAGCTTTTAGGACTGTTTTCTTGTCTTTGGTTTTATAAGTTTGTTTATAATGTCTTGGTGTTTTTCTTTTGGGGTCTATGTTGTTGGATTTCATTCATTTCTTGAATGCGTATCTTCTCATCTTTCATTATGTCAGAGATGTTTTCTTCCAACAATTCTTGGGAAATATTTTTTATGGGTTTTTGTCTTTGCCTGTTTTTGAATTACTGTCACATCTAAGTATCCCATATAAAACTTAGGCGTTCTTAAAAAAATTTTTTTAAGTTTTTTATTGTGAAATTTACAGGGCAGTTCATCAGTTTTACATTCAACATACCGTATACTTTGTTTCATTAAATGATTATAATCCCCACCATGTACTATCAGTTAACAGTATTTCTCTCTATTCATTTTTGCTCTCTCTCTTTCTTTTTTTAAACAGGCATATATAATAATTTAAACAACCAAAGGGCACACTCTGCAAGCCTGCCTCCTAGCCGCCAGCTCTCTGTCCCTCTAATTCCATGAATTTAGAGTCCTCAGCTGCTCCTTCTGTCCATGTCCCCATCTCTGCCTCCATCTCTGGTGTTGCTGTTTCTCTGGATAGGGTCCCGCATTACACTTGTGTTCTTCTTCCTTGATGGTCCTAGAGTCCTCTGTTTCTGGACTATAAGATTAACTACTCCCCATTTTTATTATAAAACTTCTACCTTTACAATTGTGACAGTTGCGATTTGTCATGATAACAGTTACTATTGAATCATAAGAATCTTATCCCCATCTCTTTTCACCAGAACCGTCTCAACAAGATGAAAACTATTCAGTGGGAACTCTTTTCATATTGTTTTGTTCTTGTTTTCTAATTGTTCCTCTAGCAGGTAAATGTTGAGAGATTATTCTTCAAGCTCAGTAATTTGACCTTCTATTGATTAAGTTCTTTCTTTGTCCTTTTAGAGTAGTAGCTATTTATAAAGTCTTAGAGTTAATTTTCTGGCTTTCTAAGTGCTATTTTTTTTTTATTATTAAATAAGTGTTTTATTGTGAATTGTGTGATAGTTTACATGGGAGAACATTAGTTTTACATTCATTCTATCAGACATCGTTTCATTGCCATAGTTACCATCCCGTCCATGCATCATCACCCAACCAAAGGGTATACCCTGCAAGCCTGCCCCCTCCCCAACCCCCCACGGTCCTCCTCAACCCCTTTCCTTCTCTGGATCTCAAGTCCCCAGCCACTCCATCTCTTCATGTCATCTTCTCTGCCTCCATCTCAGGCCTCACTGCTTCTCTGGGTAGGGTCCTGCTCTCCTCTCTTCTCCATTGATGGTACCAGGGCCCTCCGCTCCTAGACTGAAAAGTTAATCACTCCCCTCCTTGCTACAAAATGTCTACCTTTAGATTTCCAACCCTCACATTCAGTCCTGATAACAGTTATTTACTATTGCATCACAAGAGACCCATCTGTATTTCATTTCATCAGCCCTTCCTGGACAGGCTGGATACTATTCACTGGAGACTCTACCTTCCTCCATGCCCTCTGGATCTAGGTTCCCTCTTGAAAGCTTGTAAGCCAGTTACTTCTTACCTTTGTATCCCTCCCCCCATTTTGGGTAGCCAGTGTCCAAGTTGCCCATCTCTGTCTACTCTGTGTGGAGGGGGTAGGAATAGTTCTTGCAGCAGGGATTTGTTTCCTCTTTTGAGCTACTGCATTTACAGGTGTAGGTCAAGTTTATCAAATTGTATCAGATGACGCTTTTTCCTCTCCTTTGTTCTTCGGGTTGAGCTCTGTTCATCCAGTCATTGAAGCCAGGTCAAGTGGGTATCATCTGCAAGTGTGGGTGTTCTTGTGTCTGTCTGCCCCTAAGTGCTATTTTTTAAAAATATTTTTTAAAAACAATGATTTTATTAGTTTCTGAAATGTTCCATAGCTTTGTCTGTGTTTTCCTTGATTTCATCTGTACTTTCTCAATCTCACAGTCTTTTGAAGTTGTGCCTAATTAGCATTATCGTAAATTCTTTATCAGGTTGGTCAGACATCATTATTGGTGTTATGTATTTCTGACTTGTTTGAGACACTGTTTTGTCTCTTTGCATAAGCTGATTGTGTTTTTTGAGACATAAAGTTGTATTTGTATTTAATGATTATATATTGGTGTATTATCAAGCACTGGCTGCCTGTATCATAGTGGATATGGTAGAGACCAGAAGTGTGAACACAGTTAGTCGCTCTTCACTGTTTGTAGAGCGTAAGTCTCACCCCTTCAAAAGCAGGGACGTTGTGCCAGGTGCCCGGCCCCAGGCATAACAGAGGCTGCATGGCAGGGGTTGCCACTGGCTCCTGGGTTTACTAGGGCAGAACGTGCCCCTACCGACTAGGGTGAATTAACACCTCTTTACCTCCAATTTCTAGCCTACACGATGCTGTATCAACAGCCACTCACAAAATTTCAAGATAGCTGTGACACACCAACCTGCAGTCTGCCTGTTTTTCTTCTCTTTCAACACTCCTATACAGCTTCCTCTTCCATTCAGTACTCAATTCACCTTTCTGTCTTATCCTCTGGTGCTCAGGGTTCCAGGATCACCATCTGTAGATGTTTCACTCTCTCTCCCATGTCTTTGTTGCTGAGGGTCGACTCAATGCTTCTACTTACTTCACTATCTTGCCCAAGACTCAGTTATAGCTCTTTTGGATGTCTGCTTCTGTTTATGTTTCCTTCGGGTCCTTAACGTTTGTTTGTTTTGGTGTCTTTCAAAGCTGCGTGGAAGCGCTAAGGTTGTGGTAGTAGTTAGCCTGGTGGTCTTTAGTGTAAGGTGGTCAGACTTAGACTGTCCTTTCATCTGGGGACCCTCACATGTGAGTATCTGGACGACTATGACTTATCTCACTTTTTCTAGAGAAAATTCTTCACTCTGCTGCCTGGTAAGAAGACTGGGACAGGAATGCTTTAGTGTTTGGGGTCTCGGTGGTAAGAAAATTGATCTTTGGGACCTACAGTCTGTATAGAGATTTTCATTTTCAATGCTTTACCACCCTTTCCCTCTGGTGTGACTGATAGCCCTGAGTCTGGAGCCTCCCTCATTTGATTTCTTAAGTTCCCTGTTGGGGTTGCTTAGGATTAGGGCAGTATCAGGTTAGCCTGTATATAGACATCCAATGAATCCCCCTATTTTTCAGGCCTGTAACTGATACCTCATGCTTTAAGTTGAGTCTCAGAAATCGTGAGAGGCACATTATCTTCCATTATTATCTGTAACTTTCACTGCAGATTGTAACTTCCTCTGCTATACTAAGTCATTTATCCCTCTCTGTCCATTTCCATTTTTCAAAAACATGTTGAACTTTGTCATTTGCTTTTGTCTGGGCACTGTTCTCTTATTCTGTATTTCCTTCCTGTCATTTTAGAGATGTTTTGGAAGGAATAAGCATCTGGGGTCAGTTTATCATTTTTAAAATTTTAAGTCCTGGTATAGTACTGTGGGTTAATGTACTGGACTGCAAAGTCGGTTTGAACTGCAAGGTCAGCGGTTCAAGCTCACCAGCTGCTCCTTGGAAACCCTATACAGGGTTGCTATGGGTTGGAACGGACTCAACAGTACTTAACAACAACCTCGCAGCATTTTAAATATACTTCCCAGGTGATTCTGATGCATATTAAAATGTGACTCACTGGTTCAGAGCTTGAAAGGTACAGATAGATGTACCTGAGGTAAAGTTTGGCTGATTTTTCAAGACTCTATCATAGTACTATCTTATCTTTGGATAATTTAGGCTGGGCTTATAACTCCTCACTGGCATTCATGAATCTGCTTCAACTGTTCTCTGCTGCTTCTTGCTTCCTCCAGCTTCCCTTTCTCATAAGCCAAAGTGAAAGCCATAGTAGTGAAGATAAAGTCACCATTCAGCAAATGTTTACTGAGTGTCTGGTTTGTGCTGACCATTGTGCTGGGTGTTGGAGGTACATACAGTAAGGAGCAAAGTGAACACTGCCCCGTCTCTCAGGAGCTTAGAGTCTCATTTAGCCCTTTCAGGTAATTGCTTAACTTACAATTGCATGTGGTGTCTGGAAAAGAATGTATTACCTTTCCCACCAGAACTAGAGGGAAGGAAGCTGCTCAAGGAGCCCTTGTCCCCTGCCCTTGACTGGAAAGTTCAGATGTCTTAACTGAAGTTTATACCCTAAATCCAAATCACAGAATTTTTTAGTGTTTCCTGCTTTCATTGCAATAAAATACCACCCATAGCTCCAAGGGTAGAGGTGGTGGTCACTTTGAAAAAAGTTGGTGTTCAGGGTCTTAGAACCAGTGGTGATAAGACTCTTGACTTGTCTTTTTCAAGGTCAAGGGTCGTGATAAACACATAAATAATCTGAAAAAGAAATGTCAGAAGGAATCAGAGCAGAACCGGGAGAAGCAACAACGTATTGAAACTTTGGAGCGCTACCTGGCTGATCTACCTACCCTGGAAGACCATCAGAAGCAGAGTGAGCAGGTATCTGCAATGTTTGGGCATACCTGGGGCCAGCAGGAAGTGGCCAATCAAGGGAACTTTCTCAGCATCTGCTGTACCACTAGCTACCCTGCGGCTTCTTAAAAGGCAGGTTTCCAACTGCCTCATTCTGGTTTGACCCCTGCTAGGAGTATGTGTTTCTATCCCAGATAACATAGATCAAAATCTACATTTTAACAAGAATCACCTGGGGATCTTGTTAAGCCTATATAAATTCTGATTCAGTATAACTTGGGTGAAAGAGAAATTCTCAGCAGAAGGTCTAACCCGAATGAACCTGCTCACAGCTCTTAAAAATGAAATGCTAAGGGAGCCATGTCTAAACATCTGTCCGATTTGCAGTTAGACTGAAAATTTCTTGAGGTACCTAGACAGTCTTCCTTGCCTTGTTGACCTTGACTTGTTGAACTAAGCGTGGGATCCTGTCTCTCAGCTTAAGAATTCTGAATTGAAGAGCACAGAGCTTCAGGAGAGAGTGACTGAGCTGGAAAGTTTGCTAGAGGAGACTGAGGCAGCCTGCAGGGAGAAAGAGACTCAACTGGAAAGCCTGAGACAGAGAGAAACCACTCAACAAAGGTAAATATTACTGTTGGCTTGAGAAAAAGGAAATTGGGAGATAAGTACCTTATGTACTAATTGTGTGACTTTGTGTAAATCACTTTACTTTTCTGAGCTTTGGTATCTTTAGATTGAAAATAATATGAAAGCTCCCCATGGACAAAAAGAATAAATGTCTTTGGTACCTAGAGAGCAGCAGGGCTTGTCATTGTCCCCTTTGGAAAGATCCAACCCAGTGTCTGCGACATAGTCCTTGAGTTATATATGTGTTGAGTGAATGAAAGAACATTATAAACTGAGAAACAAGATAGCTGTATATTTGTAAAAGTAGATCCTTGTGCTGAGGAGCAAGGGTTATTCACATTTCAACCTTGTAAGTTAATGATTACCAGGAGCATCTGTTTGTCTTCAGCCCTAGGGATTGTTCTCAATTACCATGACAGGTTCTGAGAACAAAACAAGATGCCAATGTGTACTCTCAAGGTGTCTTGGGAACCTTTTCTAGTAGACACATGGTTTCCATATTAATAGTTTTTTAAAATTTGATGGCTATTTCCATAGCCTCTTGGATCATGTCAAGTTTCTAAGGGGATGAGTTTATCCTATATTCTACTGCAGTGACCCTGTTGTTTATCTCAGCAGATGGGCCATGATAGAAATAATTGTGGGGACCTGTGGGAGGAGACCATTGGTTGGAGTCAGAAGTGAGGTTAGGGGATAAGTTGAGTTCACCCCAGACTATGTGTACCTAGGAAAACAGGAATTCTATTTCCAAATTGCTGCACTGTATATATATGTGACTTTTATAATAAATCTAAGTAGATGTAATGAATGAAATTATTTTGGTCAAATAGAGAATCAATGGCAAATTTAATAGGTACTGGTCCCTAAGGAAGGAGCCCTGGTAGTGCTGTAGACTAACCGCTAGACTGCTAACAGCAAGGTTGGCAATTCAAACCCACCACCAGTCACTCGATGGGAGAAAGATGAGGCTTTCTGTTCCTGTAAAGATTTACAATCTCAGAAACCCTATCAGGGTCTCTGTGAGTCAGAATCAACCTGATGGCAGTGGGTTTGGTTGAACCCTAAAGAAGGAGCCCTGGTGATGCAGTAGGTTAAACGTTGGGCTGCTAACCACAAGGTCAGCTGTTCGAATTCATCACCCTGCTCCATGGGAAAAAGATAAGGTTCTCTTGCTTCCATAAAGATTGACTGTCTTGCATACCTTCTGGCTCAGTTCTAGTCTGTCTTATAGGATCACTATGAGTCAAAGTTAATGACAGTGGCTTTGGGCCTCTAAGGAAGGAAACGAACACTGAGCAGCTTCTGTGAAAACACAATTATTACTACAGACCTAAGACATTATCCAAGCTATGGTGTAGAAGGACCTAAGTGTCTTGCCCCAAAACATGCAGAAAATATTAGAGCCTGACTTTTAAAAAGGTCGCTGTGTTTCAGCCTGCAAGATAAGCAGTGTGTGAAGAAGAGCAGTGGAGAAGGCCCGTCCCAACAAGTAGAAGATCCAAATGTGGAAATGGAGTCCTGGCAAAAGGAGTGTGATTCCCTCCAAAAGGTGACTGAGGGTGTCCATGCTGTGACAGCCAGCAGACTGGGAGGAAAGAGAAGATAGTGTATTGAGAAGAAATCATGAGAACCAGAGGCATCCTGGGATCTACTAGCTAGAACTTTTCTCTCTTCTCTGAGAAGTTAACCCTGCATAGTGACAATTTTCAGTTTAGATGCCCACCCTTATGACAGGCAAACTTTACCCATGTAGAATACAGGTAAAAGTTAGTGGGGGAGAAAAAAAAAAAAAATTAGTGGGGAAGGGGTATGCCTCTGCATATCAGTGCTTAGAAATAGGCACTTCACGCATGGCTCAGGATCCATACGGACTCACTCGTGCTGGGCAGAGTTCTAACCAGCCAGGTGGTCTGATTTCTCAGACAGACAAAGGGGAGCCAAGGCCTGCAAGTAAGACTGACTGCATTTCAACAAAAAAGAAAACCCAGAAATGATTCAGAGAAAACATGACGCTTCAAAAAAATAAAAATAAAAAAATGAAGCCAGGCCAGTTCAGGGTTTCTCCACTAACGTGACTAAAGCTTTAAGCTTTAACAACAGCAGCCCTGAATAGGGCTGACTTCATTAAACTGAATTTTTATCCATGCCCTTTACCTTTAAAGAACCAGAATGTATACTGTCTGTATAAAAAGTTGATTCCACTGGTTTGTAGTCATTCCGATGAGAGTCCTCCTAAAAACTCCTCCTCCTCCCTCCAATTAATGGTCATAGGTCCACACGACATTCCTGTACACTGTAGTGTGAGGCTAGCCAGTCAGCATCAGGAGTCTGTGTCATGTTTTGTAGGTAGTGCTAACTGATCTTCACCCTGGTCTCATTACCAACAGGTTGTAGCCAGACCACAGGTCCTGGTGCAGACCCTTTCCCTCTAACTTCACCATTGACATTGTACTTGCTCCTTCCTTGATAACTTCTTTTTCAGGTTGTAGAGAAACAGCAGCAAAAGATGGATCAGTTGTGTTCACAAGTACAGGTAAGCAGAAGTCTTTGGAACATGGTGGGCAGGACTTAATGATATCTGTAGAATTCAGCCGTGCAGTTTGCTCAGCATTACAGGTATAAATAAGAATAACATCTGTCAGTGTTTTTGAGCTTACAATCTTGTTGGGAAGATAAACATGACTGAAGCTTCAGCACAAATGAGAGCAATGTTCATGTTATCCTGGGAGTACAAAGGAGTCACTGGATGGGATGAGAGTAGGTCAGGGACAGCTTCAAGAATGAGAAGGAGTTAGCCAGGCAAAAAGGAACTGGATAAGGTGGTGTTGGAATTCCACATAGAAGGAAGAACATGAGCAGGAGCATGGAAGCATGAAACAGCATGGTTTGAACATGGAACTGCAAGCTGTTTCATATTGTTGAAGTATTTATTCAGTTTAGTGTGGTGGGTGGGAGAGGTGGGCATTCCAAGCTACACTAGGGCCTTGTCTTTCCAACTAAGTTAGCTTTTATTCTATTGGTAGGTGATAGGATGCTATTAAACCACTTAAGATGTGGCATGGTCTCATTTGCAACTCAAGACTTGAGTTTGGAGGAAGATTGGCAGCCTGAAGATAGATAGGCAAGGTAAAAGACCAGGAGACTGCTGAGAAATTTTAGTGTGGAAATGTGATAAAAGGCTACGTGGCAGAGATGTTGTTTTTAAGTGCGAACGACAATTCCAACTCATAACGACCCTGTATAGGGTTTCCAAGGAGCAGCTGGTGAGCTTGAACTGCCGACCTTGCAGTACAAACGGTTTTGCAGTCTGGCACATTAACCCACAGCGCCACACCAGGATTCTACCAGAGATATGAGGGGGACCAATTTAAGTGATTTTTGAAAGGTAAAATTGGAATCAGTAACTGACGGGATCTAGGTGACTGAAGAATAGGGGAAAATCAAAGACTGACTCCCAATTTCTCATTTGGCCCAGACTGGGTGTGCTCTTAGTTTGGTTCTCCAAGATATCCTGGAAACCACTCAGGTTAGCTTTGGGCTCTAAAGGATGTTTTCCCACCAAACATAAATGCAGTGTGTGCAACTGAAAGCTACAATCCTGCCTTTACCATTATGTGATTTTTGGGCTGTGTCTATTTAAGTCACCTACTTTAAATCCTGTAAAGAAATAAGCCTAGTGAGCTTTTAAGGAACCCGGGTGGTACACTGGTTAAGTGCTCAGCTTCTAACAAAAACATTGGCAGTTCAAACCCAACAGTTACTCTGAGAGAGAAAGATGTGGCATTCTGTTTCCATAAGATTGTTATTGTGGTTAGGCGCTGTTGCGTCGGTTCTTACACATAGTGACCGTATGCACAACAGAACAGAACTCTGCCTGGTTCTGCACCATCCTCAGCAGTTGTTATATTTGAGCCCTTAGTTGTTATCACTATATCAGTCCATCTTGGTGGGGGGTCTTCTTTTTGTTGACCCTTCACTTTACCAAGCATAATGTCCTTCTCTAGGGACTGGTCTCTCTTGACCCACATGTCCAAAATATGAGAGACAAAGTCTCAACCATCCTGACTTTTAAGGAGCACTTTGGCTGTACTTTGTCCAAGACAGAATGGCTTGTTCTTTAGTGTGAAATACTTTGACTATTCTTTACCAACTCCATAATTCAAATGCATCAGTTATTCTGTGGGATTCCTTATTCTTGTCCAACTTTCACATGCATATGAGGCAACTGAAAATACCATGGCTTAGGACAGGTGCACCTTAGTCTTCAGAATAGCATCTTTGTTTTTTAACCCTTGAAAGATGTCTTTTGCAGCAGATTTGCCTAATGCACATGTGGTTTGATTTCTTGACTGCTATTTCCATGAGTATAGACTACATTCTTCCTTATTCATTGTCCAATTTTCACACCCATATGAGGTAATTGAAAATACCATGACTTGGGTTAAGTCCACCTTAGTCCTCAACTGACATCTTTGCTCTTTAATTCTTGAAAGAGATTGGATGCAGAAAATTTACTTAATGCAAATACATCATTGCTACTTCCATGAGTGTGGATTGTAGATCCAAGCAAAATTAAATTTTTGGCAGCGTCAGTCTGTCTCCATTTATTACGATGCTATTTATTGGTCCAGTTGTGGGGATGTTTTTCTTTACATTGAAGTGCAGTCCATACTTGGATCTTCACCGATAAGTATTTCAAGTCTTGTTTCCAGCAAGCAAGGTTGTATCATTGGCATATCGCAGGTTATTAATGAATCATCCCTCCAATCGGATGCCAATTCTTCTTTATATAATTACTCTTCTTGGATTATTTGCTCAACATACAGATTGAATAAGTGTGGTGAAAGGTTACAACCCCTGATACACACCTTTCCTGATTTGAAACCATTTAGTATCCCCTTAAGGAGCCCTGGTAGCATAGTGGATTATGAACTGGGCTGCTAATGGCAAGGTCAATAGCTCAAATCTACCATTCACTTCATGGGAGAAAGTGGAGGCTTTCTGCACCCGTGAAGATTTATAGCCTTGGAAACCTTATACAGAGTTGCTATAAGTCATATACCATATACCATTCCACCATCAGTATCCCCTTGTTCTGTTGAAACAACTGCTTCTTTGCCTATGTACAAGTTCCTCACAATGAAATGTTCTGGAATTCCAAATGTACAGGTTCTTCATGAGCAGAATGAAGTATTCCGGGATTCCCATTCTTCACAATGTTAACCATAGTTTGCCATGCTCCACATTCAGATGCTTTTGCATAGTCAGTAAAGTATAAGTAAACGGCTTTCTGGTAGTTTCTGCTTTCAGCCAAGATCCATCTGACATCAGCGCTGATTTTGCTCTCATTCCACAATACTCTTCTGAATTGGCTTGAATTTCTGGCAGCTCCTTGTCGACTGATAACAACTGTTTTTGAATTATCTTAAGCAAAACTTTACTTGTGACATTAATGATGTTGTTGTTGTTGTTGTTAAGTGCCATCGAGTCGGGTCCGACCCATAGCGACCCTGTACAGGGTTTCCGAGGGTGTAAATCTCATTAATGATAGAGGACTTAAAATACTTACTGATGAAGATCAAAGACCACAGCCTTTGGTATGTATTACATCTCAATGTAAAGAAAACAAAAATCCTCACCACTGGACCAGTCAATAAACAGCATTCTTATCTTATCAACAGAAAAGATTGAAATTGAAGTGTTGAAGAGAAAAGATGTCAGCTTGAGGACTGAGGTGCACCTGATCCAAGCCATGGTATTTTCAGTCACCTCATATGCATGTGAAAGCTGGACAGTGAATTAGGAAGACCGTAGAAGAATTGATGCTTTTGAGTTACGGTGTTGGAGGAGAATATTGAAAATGCCATGGGCTGCCGAAAGCACCAACAGATCTGTGTTGAAAGAAGTGTAGCCAGAGTGTTCCTTGGAGGCCAGGATGGCCAAACTTTGTCTCTCATACTTCGGACATATTGTCAGGAGGGACCAGTCACTGGAGAAGGATAATCATGTTTGCTAAGGTGGAGGGTCAGATAAAAAGAGGAAGACCCCCAGCGAGATGGATTGGCAAAATGGCAGCATCAATGGCCTCAAGCATGGCAACAACTGTGAGGTTGGCCCAGGATCGGACAGTGTTTCGTTCTGTTGTGCATAGGGTCACTATGAGCCTGTACTGACTCAATGACACCTAACAACAACAGATATTAATGTGTTGTTAGAGAGATTGTTCAATGATTTTCACATTCCATTGACTAATCTTTTTTTGGAATGGGCACACATGGATCTCTTCCAGTTGGTTGGCCAGGTAGTTGTCTACCAAATTTCTCGTCGTAGATAAGTGAGTGCCTTCATTGCTGCATCAGTTTACTGAAAGATTTCAATTTGTATTCTGTCAATTCCTGGAGCCTTGTTTTTCGCCAGTGCTTGAACATCTTCCTTCAATGCCATCAGTTCTTGGTCATATGCTGCTTCTTGAAATGACTGAATACCATCAATTCTTTTTGGTACAGTGAATGTGTATTCTTTCAGTCTTCTTTTGATGCTTCCTGCATCATTCAGTGTTTTAACCATAGACTCCTTCAGTATTGCAAGTGAAGACTTGAGTATCGTCTTCAGTTCTTTCAACTTGAGAAATGCTGAGCATGTACTTTCTTCCCTTTTGGGTTTCTAACTCCAGTTCTTTGTACATTGAATTATAATACTTTATCTTCTCAAGCTGCCCTTTGAAATTTTCTCTTGGGCTCTTTGACTCCATTATTTCTTTCAGTTGCTTTAGCTTCTTGGTATTCAAGAGCAAGTTTCAGAGTCTTTCAGTGATATTGATTTTGGTCTTCCTTTTATTTAAAGACCTTTTGCTTTCTTCCTTTTTGATATTCTTGATGTCATCCACAATTCTTCCAGTCTTAGGTCCTTAGTGTCTATAGTGTCAAATCTGCTTTTGAGATGGTCTCTGAATTCAAGTGGGAATATGCTCAAGGTCATATTTTGGCTCTCATGGACTTGCTTTAATTTTCTTCAGCTTCAGTTTGAATTTGCATATGAACAATTGATGGTCTTTTTCACAGTTGGCCCCTGGCCTTGTTTCGACTGATGATATTGAGCTTTACCATCATTTCTTTTAACCAATGTAGGTGAAATTTTTAGACATAACCAAACACTTTGAAGGAATGTGTCACAGGGCCTGAGGACTCAGGACCGTAGTATCTGGGGACACCAAGGTCAATTGGCATAACATAAGCCATAAATACAGTGTTCTATATTCTAATTTGGTTAATAGTGACTAGAAGAATTTTAAGAGTTTGTGAGCCACCAACCAAGGGACATCTATTGGTCTTTCCCTGTCGAAAAGAAAGAAGAGTAAAAGCAATCAAAGATGCATGAAAACAATTAATCCAATGGACTAATGGACGATGTGAACATCAGTCTCCATGATCCTGAGACCAGAAGCATTAGGTGATGCCTGGCTTTCACTATTAACTGCTCTGAAAAGGGATCACATTAGAAGGCCCTGGATTGGGAGGCAAATGTGGAACAGAACTTAAAATCATAAAAAAGGCCAGGTTTACTGTTTGGATTAAAACTGATCGAATCCCCCAAGACTATGGCTCTCAGTCACCTTTCAGGTCTTGAAATGAACTCATCCTTGTGACTTAATTTTCAGCTAAACAGTAGATAGGTCTTTAAGGGGAACAATGACATTGGGGAAATAAACATACCTTAAGCTCAACTATTGAAATTAAAAGGGTGGCATTTACCCAAGGACAAAATTTAGAAGGTTGAGGAAAGGAAGAGGATTGGAAACAGAAAACACTGGGAAAGAGTGGGATATGTCATGTGCATTGTAGGAATTACAGTCAGTGGCATAAAACACAATGTGTATGAATTGACTCCAACATTTAAAATCACACATTTACTTATGACCGGGCTGTTGTTGTCAGGTGCCATCGAGTCGGAACCGACTCATAGCGACCCCATGCACAGCAGAATGAAACAATGTTCGATCCTGGGCCAACCTCACTACCGCTGCCACACCTGAGTCCATCAATGATGCCACCTGGCTGATCCATCTCGTTGGAGGTCTTCCTCTTTTTCTCTGACCCTCCACCCTACCCAGCATGACATCCTTCTCCAGCGATTGTTTCCTCCGGACAATATGTCCAAAGTAGGAGAGACGAAGTTTAGCCATCCTGGCCTTTAAGGAGCACTCTGGCTGCACTTCTTCCAAAACAGATTTATTGGTTCTTTTGGCAGTCCATGGCACTTTCAGTATTCTCCAACACCACAACTCAAAGGCATCAATTCTTCTACGATCCTCCTTATTCACTGTCCAGCTTTCGCATCCATATGAGGCTATTGAAAACACAATGGCCTGGGTCAGGCGCACCCTAGTCCTCAAGCTGACCGGGCTACGTAGACAAATTAAAATGTGTAAGAATTAGGTGGGGCATTAATTAAGGAGCTCTGGTAGCGTAGTGGACTGCAAACCTCAAGGTCAGCAGTTCAAAACTACCAGCTGTTCCATGGGAGAAAGGTGAGGCGTTCTGCTCCCGTAAAGATTTACAGCCTTGGAAACCCTGTGAAGGGTCACTGTGAGTCGGAACTGACTCCACAGTACTTAACAACAATAACAACTTAAGACGAATTGGACTCCTGGTGTGGTACTGTAGCATAAGCACTGGACTGCTAACCACAAGATTTTGGTTCAAACCCACAACCACTCATCAGAGACCCTAGTTGGGGTCGCTATGAGTCAGAACTGACTTGACAGTTCTTAACAACAACAGTAACACTTGGACAAATTAAAGCTTGCAAGAATTAGGTGGATTCAGCATGGTATACTGGGTTATTTCATAGTGGTGAAGCTTCATCTTTGGTAGTTTTTTATTAACATAAAATGGTTAGTTTCAAAGATAGCTTTTACAGTTTATTCAAATCTGTTTAAAAATTGGGATGGGTACTGGAATAAATAGACTGGAGAGCAGAAAGTACAAGAATGAACACCTTCATCCTTCTGACCTTTGACCCCTACATACACACACACACACACACACACACACACACACACACCTACCTTATGATACTTGTGAATGCTCTACCCCTCTCGTGTGTCAGTGTTTTGACGGCATGTGACTGTTATTCTTTTTAGTATTTGCAGTGCCTATCACACTGTAAGTACTTTTCAAATATTGAACTGACCTGAATGACATGTTCTCTGCCTTCATGAAAGTTATCCAGTGGAGAGAGGAATCATGCCCAGCCAACTAGAATATTAAAGCAAATATATTCATGAGCCATGATAGAAGATAAGTGTCTAAGTGGAATTCAGATTGATTTGTGGATTAGGGATGGCTCAGGTGGGCTTTGGAGGTTTCTTGGAGTAACAAGGCAGAAAGCAGTCTCAGCATAAGGAAAGAAGAAGGAGCAAAGGCATTCAAGGTCGATGGAGCCTTTGGGGAAGACGGCTAGTTCCCTTTTGTGACTAGTTGTTGTTGTTGTTAAGTGCCATCGAGTCGGGTCCGACCCATAGCGACCCTGTACAGGGTTTCCGAGGGTGTAAATCTTCTACGGGAGTAGAAAGCCTCATCTTTCTCCCGCGGAGCGGCTGGTAGTTTCGAACTGCTGACCTTAAGGTTCGCAGCCCGATTCGTAACCACTACGCTACCAGAGCTCCTTTTGTGACTAGAGTAGAGGCCATATGGAAGGGAAAGAAGGACTACTACTGGAAAAATTAGGTAGGGGCCAGACTGGCCTGAAATGCTCTCCTGAAGAGTTGGACTCTGGGTAGGTGGTCAGGGGCTATAGGTGGGAAGTCATAGATTAGGGCTCTTGTAAAATTTCTAGCATTGGGTGATGGGACTGCTTTGGTCTGAGCCAGTATTGTGATATTGGTCCTTAAAAGAAGTTAAAGGAGAAATGTTTAGTGTGTTCATTTGTCACCCTGGTGTGTTTTTTTCCACCACTCTTTGCCATGGAATTCAGAGCCTAGAACAGGAAGTGGCTCAGGAAGAAGAAACAAGCCAGGCTCTGAGAGAGGAGGCCCAGCGGAGGGAGATGGCTCTGCAACAACTGCGCACAGCTGTGAAGGAGGTGAGTAGCCTTAGCCCAGATCCCTTAAGTGTTGTCTCTGCAAACTTGAGTTCTCTGTATACTTTACTACTCCTGCCTGCACAAGAGCCCCAGAGTTTGAGAGGTCTTTACTGAGAAATGGAAAAGTACTTTGCCTCACTCTTTTTATCAAAGGCCCTAATATCTTGGAATGGAGTCGTCCTGGTATGGTGCTGTGGTTAATGTGCCATACTGCAAAGCCATTTGAACTGCAAGGTTGGTGGTTCAAGCTCACCAGCTGCTCTTCGGAAAGCCTATACAGGGTCACTGTGGGTCGGAACTGACTCAGTGGCACCTAACAATAACAAGGATGTCTTGGAATAACATAATCACCCAGGAATGCTTTTTGGATGTAGAAAGTTCATTGTAAATCTCTCTTTTGTCTTTCTGTAGCTACAAATTTGTGGGATTATGGAAAAAAGTACAAGAACACTGGGGTTTGGAGGTCCTTATGCAGTAAATAAGAGGCCTGGTGTGGTGCTGTGGGATAAACACTGGGCTGCTAACCAAAAGGTCAAGGGTTCAAACCCACCAACCACTCCTTGGAAACTGTATCCAGGGTTGCTATGAGTTAGACGACTCCAATAACATGCAGTAAACAGAGCTTGTCAGCAGGGGGCAACCAAGTTCACTGACCAAACTTCCTGGAACATTGTCTCCTGGAGCTAGGATTTTCACAAGACTTAGTGTGGGTAGAGGTCTGGGACTGGAGGAGGAACTGTATTCATGGTCTTTAAAGTAGAAGAGAGGTAAGCTGGGATGAAATGGAGAAGGGTGTGTTAAGCTGTTTAAAGAACTGTAGTGGAGTCCGAGTGTGGGGCTATAGGATAAACACTTGACCACAAGTTTGGTTTGAACTGTAATGTTGCTGTTCAAACTCACCAGCTGCTCCTTGGAAACCATATACAAGGTGGTCACTGTGAGTCAGAACTGACTTGACAGCATGTAACAACAACAGTATAGGTAAAGGGGCTTCAGAAACTTTATAGAAAAGTTGAATTGAAAGATATACATAAATAATTGTGTCTGTTTAGTAAAGTCTAACTGCTGAGGGGAGAATTTGAAAAGGCAAGACATATTTTAGTTCCTAGCTTATCCATCCCCCTGCCAGTGATATATCTTACTTGTCCCCTTTTTATTTCCCTGACATACACTGATCAGGCTGGCTGGTGGCCACTTTTGTCAGGGTGGCAGGGAGAGATTGAAACCAGTGCCTCCTCAGATTTCACAGTTCACGTTAAGCCTTCTCTAATGGCTTGCTAACAGAGTTGGCTGAGGGACTGGCTTCAGATAAGAGTTCCTAAGGGCAGTAACATCTCTAGTTCCTGAACCGAACCTAGAGGTTGATGATTCAGAATCTCCTGGGGAGCAGCTTCCTCACTGATGCTGGACCCTAGTGGGCCCTACTACCTGCAGAAGGAATCAGGCCTGATAGGGGCTGGGAGGTGGTAGAGAAAGGAAACACAACCTATGACTCACACCCTCCCCTGCACACACTTAGATTCTTATATCCACTCATGCATGGATACTCTGCCTCTCCTTGGGCTTGGGCTAATGTGACATCCAGCTGTCTTTTCAGCTTTCAGTGCAAAATCAGGACCTGATTGAGAAGAATCTGACGCTCCAGGAACACCTGCGTCAGGCCCAGCCAATGTCCCCACCTTCACCAGATACAGCCCAGATGGCACTTGAGCTGCACCAGGAGTTAGCCAGTTGCCTTCAAGATCTGCAGGCTGTTTGCAGCATTGTGACCCAAAGGGCACAAGGCCATGACCCCAATCTCTCTCTGCTCCTGGGCATTCACTGTGAGTCCCCCGTCAGTGTGAGCCCCCAGAGAGAGGGGGACATGTCTGTTCTCCTCTCACTCCATCCCACTTTCCTATCCTTAGGGTGGGCAGTGCGTGAACAGGGCGGCTACATACGTGTTTCCCAGAGTAGGAGTTCTATAGGTCTACTTTGGAAACTGGCATCCTGCATGCAGATACCATAGGCAGCAAATTACCAGCTCAGTATCTCCAGCTGCCTTTTTTTTTTTTTAATGCCATGTCCTACAATCTTGACCATAAGGTGATGCCTGTCCATAGTGTCTCCTCCACATGAAAGTATCCCTAGCTGACCCACTGACTTAACATTCTTTACACACTCTCCTCCCCAGCCGCACAGCACCCAGGGAATCAGCTAGACTTGCAGAAGCCGGATGTGATCAGGAAGAAGCTAGAGGAAGCTCGGCAGCTGCGCTGTGACATCGAGGATTTAAGGACCACCATGTCTGACAGATACGCCCAGGACATGGGAGAAAATTGTGTCACACAGTGAGGAATGCTTGGATAGATGGGACAAGCTCTATTCCCCCATTGAAGGGCTGGGTTGCTGAGAGTCCAGCCTAGCCAGGTCCCTGCCCTGACAGTCTCTTGCCTACTGCCTGCTGCAATTTCTAGCGAAGAAGGGCGGTAAGAGTGTATCTGAGAGCCCTGGGCTGATTAGGGAACGGTGCCTGCCCTGCCCCACACTGGCTTTGCTCTGTTGGATTGAGCTTGTCCTCTCATCCTGATTCACCCTTCGAGGGTATGTTACTAGTTCACTTTTGTAGGCACAACTGATAAGTTTTCACATGCTGCTCCAAACCCCAGGCTGACATCTGAGGCAAACAAATTACTTACCTCCCTTCTCCATCCTCTGGGATGGATCCACATTCATTCCCACTCCATACCTTAATCTTGTTGATTCCCAGCACTCATTAGAGAAGCAGGAAGGGCAGTGGGTGTTTGAGAATTCACATGCTTCGTGTTCTCGTGGGAGCTGAGTTAGCTTTCTGAGTGTTCTCAGGCCCAGTTCCATTGCTTATTCCTCAGGGCTCTTGTTCTCCCAGAAGCCTCAGGATGGTCTGTTTATGAGCAAAGTACCCACTAGGATTAGACGTCCAAAATTGCAGCCAGGGCTCCTTAATCTGTTCCCCACACCATTTTACAGGAGACCCTGTTGCCTTCTGAGCCTGGGGCCATGACCATGTGTTAGCACAGGCCCTCCCTTCTACTTTCAGTCCTCCTTGGTCTCTGAGTGTAAATGCTTCTCTCTGGATGAGGACTTGAATAGGATTTTTCCCCAGAATGCCAGAGGGCAACTGTCAAGCTGCTCACCCCTTCCCTTGAAGCTGGGGCCCACGCCTGGCCTTCTATTTGTGCCTCTAGTTTTTTTGGGCAGACCTTTCACTTTGGGCTCTTTGAGTGCTCAGAGTACCTAGTACAGGTTGGCTTTACATTAAGCTCTCAGTGTTTTGTTTTTTCCTATTTCTTTGGGGCCACTGGAGCCTCTGCTTTCTGGTTTTTCTTGTCTTCTTGGTTTAAGGGGCATCTCACGATTGTTTTTATCTGGTTGTTTGGACTGGCCCAGGCCTCCTCCAGATCTGAAGCCAGGCCTGGCAGGGGCTGTATGGGTATGAGGGGAGCACTAAGCAGTTCAGGAGCCCTGAGTCAGCCGAGATTGTTGTGAAGCTTTGAGCTGTCAGGGCAGTATCCTGGACCTCACTCCTGGTTCTGAATACGATTCTTTCTTAAGTGTTTTTACAAGTGTTGTGTTTTATTTATGGAGTGAATTATCCCTTCCATTCAGAGCAGCCCTAACAGGCTATTCCCTCAGCCTCTGGGCTCCTGTCTCCTGAAAGCAGAGCCGTCTGGTTGGTCTCCACCCATGTTGGGAGCCCAGCCACCACCATGCTCACGGGTATTTTTCCTTGTAAAGTTTATAAGCAGTTATTTATATGAATCTTTATTATGTCAACTGGTTTGTACTGCCTATTTTGATTACAAAATAAAATAAAATATTTAACAGACTCCTCAGTTTTCAATATCTTTCCATCACCAGCATACCTTACCTTACCCATTTTGGCTTACTGAAGTCAAAGGCTGGTGTTTACCAAAGTTTCTCATAAGTGACAAACAGAGATCTTTTGCAGGTACAATCTCATGTCTGTATCTGTACCATGTACTTCTGCTCCTCTGTTATTCTGTAGGGGCAAATAAGATCTCTATCCACACCCCCTTCTGTTGGGCCAAGCTCTCCTGAGTCAGAGCAACTGCGTCATTGCAGAGTTTCAGCAGTCCTCCTAGGGAAGAAGTCTTGCTGATTCTGGGTTGTTTATGAGGAAGCAGCTTCCCAGAGCAAGGATATTCACCAGTTTGCCTCAAGGTGACAGTCTTGCTGGGCTGTTACCTTTCTGAACATGAGCTGGGAGAGACAAGGGGCATCATGTCCAACCCCAGATAAATAAGTCTCTAAAGCTGGACCTGAGTCTTGGTGTGGTGGCTGTGGGCTAATGTGTCAGCCTACAAAGTCGTTTGAACTGCACAGTCGGTGGTTCAAGCTCACCAGCTGCTCCTTGGAAACCCTATATAGGGATCGCTATGGGTTGAAATCTCTGGTAGCGTAGTGGTTACGAATCGGGCTGCGAACCTTAAGGTCAGCGGTTCGAAACTACCAGCCGCTCCGCGGGAGAAAGATGAGGCTTTCTACTCCCGTAGAAGATTTACACCCTCGGAAACCCTGTACAGGGTCGCTATGGGTCGGACCCGACTCGATGGCACTTAACAACAACAACAACAACATGGGTTGAAATCAACTCAAAGGCACTTAATAACATAAAGCTGGACTGCTTGCTAGGGCGTGCTTCCTCCGAACCTCTTGAATGGTTGCTGGGAGCAGTCTCTCAGAGGGCCCAACTGGGGGCCCCAGGACCTATTATGGATCTTTTTAAAAATGGCCAGCTGAGGCCAGGCTCTGAGGCCTGAAATTTAACTTCTGCCTCTTTCCTTCCCAGAGCTATCAGCCTTTTGCCTTGGTCTCTATCTGGCGCCTTGAGGGTGTGGCCACCACCCTTCCTTGTCTAAACCTGCCGAAGTAGGAAGGAACTTTGGGGGAAATCGCCCAGCAAGGGCAGTCCCTGCTTTAGTGGGCCTCCCCTTCCCCATGGAGGAGGGGTTCCTGGGGGTGGGGGGCTGCTAAGGATGTGGACCTGGAGAGAGATAACCTAGCCTGGAAACTTTGAATTAAAAATAACCCAAGCCTTCTAAAGCACACCGAGCTGAGCTGTGAGCTCTTCTTCCTCTTGGGCGCTAACCGTGGCGCTGGTGGGTCGTAGGGTGCAACAAATCTGGCCAAGGACTGGGCACAGGACCTTGCCTAACCCTTGCCCCTGCCCTCCTCGGCCTTTCTTACCTTCGGGTCTTACCTCCCCAACCTCACACTGTGCAACCCAAAACAGGCTAGGAACGAGGAGGATGGCTACAAAGGGAGCGGCCTTGCGTGGGTCTGAGGTCTGGGCGCCTGGTTGCGGAAGGGGGAGGGGAGGGGGCCTCAAGCACACGGGCGGTGTCGCGTAGGCCCCGCCTCTGCCGCGCGCTGCCTGCGCCACCCATTGGTCCCGACTGTGGTGACTCGCAGCCAGAGCAGGAAGGAAACCGCTCCCGAGCGCGGCCGCGTCGTCTCCCAGCCAAGCAGCTGCCGCTATCGCTGTCTGTCTGTCTGTCGGTTCTTCAGTCTACCCGCAGCATGAGTGGCCTGCGTGTCTACAGCACATCGGTCACTGGTTCCCGAGAAGTAAGTGCTTATGAAAGCGGGCGCCTGAGGAGCGGGTGGGAGGCCGTGTCCCCGAGCTCCAGTCGGGGGCCCGGGACCCGCCCCCCAGGACGGGGTGGTTGTGTGGTGGCGATGAGGGCCTGGCCTTCAAGGTTTGAAGGTGTGTCCACGGACCTAGCAGAGCCACTTTATTTGGCATCTTGGGTCTGAACTGCCCCTGCCCATCCCCCTTCACCCGGACAGCCATTCACATCCTCATTGCCAGGCTTCCCCACCACATCCTTACCCTGCTTCTCCTCCTGCGTGTCCTGGGGTAGTGGTGACCCTTTACAACACCGCCATCCAGGCCTGCCTTGCTTTCCCGCTTAGCTCCTTAACGTACCTCATTTCCCTCCATTCATCCCTCCCCAAGCCTGGTGGTTCCTCTATCCCGTACCAACCCTCAAGCCTGACTCACCCTCCCAACTGACTAGTGGCCACAACCCTTCCTCAGAATGTGGAGGGCGTTAGGGGACCAAAGCCCTGGTCGTAGACCTTCATGTGGCCCAGGCTTTCCCCATATATCCCTGAGCCTGACCACTGACTGCTCTGACCCTTCATCCCCAGATCAAGTCCCAGCAGAGTGAGGTGACTCGAATCCTGGACGGGAAACGCATCCAGTACCAGCTAGTGGACATCTCCCAGGACAACGCCCTACGGGAAGAGATGCGAACCTTGGCGGGCAACCCCAAGGCCACCCCGCCCCAGATTGTCAACGGGGACCAGTACTGTGGGGTATGGGCGACCAGTACTGTGGGCAGGGGGAGTGTTGTAGAAATGGCTCCAGTCAGGGTCAGACCTGAGATAAAAGCACTAGTGGGCTTCCTGTGGCAGCACTCAAGTGACCACCCTATTTCCTTCTCCTAGGATTATGAGCTGTTTGTGGAGGCTGTCGAGCAAAATACACTGCAGGAGTTTCTGAAGCTGGCCTGAGCCTACCCACTGGTCCACCCCCCAGCCCTCACCCGCCATGAAGGACCTTGTGACCAATTGCCTGTCATTCCTAGCCTCCTGACCTTGGAGCCTCTTCTCCCTCTCTAACTGTAGCCCCCTCTCCTCCAATCAAAGACGACATTCCTTACCCTCTAGTCTTAGGCAGCAGCTCCAGTGCTGGCTATCCCAGCCAGACCTTGAGGCTGCGCCTGCCTGGTACTGGCTGATGCGTACCTCTGTTGGTGTCATCAGCCAGGGTTCTGCCAAAGGCCCCGCAGTCCGTCATAAGAACACCCAGAGACAATTAAATGTTTCATTCCAGTGGTTCTGTGTCTGTGTGATGGTGGCCAGAGCATCCTAGGCAAGCATGGGAGATGCCCCTCTGCTGAGGCTGCATTCCTGGGACAGAGCTGTCCCCATGTCTGTCACCTCTATGTGCTTAGATATGTGTCTGGCACACATAATAAGCCTGTGTGAACCAACCATTCCTGGAATGGTCTGGTTCCCATGTCTGTGATCTGGGTCCCTGATGTTCCAGTGCCTGGTGTAAATGTGCCCCTGCCTGGATGCCAGAAGGCTGCCTGAGTGTGGGTGTGCAGTTACACTGTTGCCAGTGTGGGGGCATGAGGGTAGTGTGGCCAGGGCTTTGTGCCTACTGTTGAAGGGTCCCCACAGGCCTGTGGGTTTGTATTTAGAGGCCGTGCTGCCCCAGCCAAGGCTGAGGATCAGGGAACTGGAAACCCAGCTGGGCCATCCCCTCCCTGCACTGGATCAGCTTAGCCCTCAGGGGCCAAAGAGGAACCTGGAGGACAAAGACCCAGCGGCCAGCCCCCAGCTGGGGCTCAGATTACTGAGGGGCGGTCCATGCTGCCCCTTCCTCTGCCCAGCTGAGCTCCCGCCCTCCCTGATGTCCCACTCAGTGGCTGGGCTGAGAGAGCCTAGCAGATCACCCGATGATGAATGATGGCAGTGTGGGGGCTTTATTCAGGGCCCGGACCAGGCTCTGGACCAAAACCGGGGTGGGCCTTGAAGACGGGTGGTGGGGCCCGATGTGCCCGCAACAGCAGTGTTGCGTTGGGCACTAGGCCTGCGTCCTGCAGCGTGAGCGTGTCGTCATCGTAGATTGTAGGCGGGAAGGTGCTGAAGATCTCGAAGGCAGTGGGGTCCGTGGCCCTAAGGACCAGGTGGGGGCGGGGCTGGTCAGTCTAGATATGGAACCAGCAGTCCCGCTACAGCCGTATCCCCACCTGGTGCCCACCTGAACTTCGCTAGCAGGGCACGCACGTCGCCCACGGTTTCCTTGGGCCACATCATCAGCAGGAATGCCTTCTCACAGTTCTCGGACTTGATGCGCAGCATGCAGAGTGGGGGCGCTGGTGTCTCAGGTGATTCCTGGCTCCTGAGGACCCAGGGCCATCAGCGCTCCTTATTAAAGCCCAAGGCCCCACCCTTACCTCTCAGCTTGCGGCCAAAGCAGGCCCTCACCTCTCACGCTCTGCGGCCAAAGCAGGCGTCTCCACCATGATCTCTTGTATCCGGACTGACAAAGGGCAGCAGTTCTGGAAGGCAGAGAGAGTGGACAGAGCCCTGGACCTAGGCAGAGCACACCTCCTCCAGATCTTAAAATGGGACTCAGTCTTGGTCATGGATGGATGAGGCCAATAGGTCAATGTGTGAGTAGGTGGGAAGTGGTTTTGTGTAAACTGGAACCCAAGGAGAGAAACTGAAGGAGAGGGAGGCCCTGGAAGGTGGCCCCAGAAAGTCTTGAGCTCCCTCAGTCTAGGAGGTAAGTCAGAACCCCACATAGACCATGACCGGGTAGAGTGCTACCCTAGGGGAATGGCATCTGGTATGTGCGGCGAAGCATAAGGAGCCCTTAGAAACAGGGAAGAGGTTGACGGGTATTCCCGACAGCACAGGCAGGGATCCCGAACTCAGGAAAGACTTCCCAGAGGAGGCGATACATTAGAGTAACTGCAGCCAGTCACATGGCTGAGGCTAGGAATCAGGTTGGACAGGAAGTGGTTGATAGGTGGGGAGGGGCTTCGATGTATGGTGGCCTTGAGGGCCAGCCTAAGGAGCTATGCTTTTCCCACCCCGAAATCCATTGGAAGATTTCAGCAGAGACAGAATCTACGTTTCTCAAGATGTACCGTGATGGAGTCACCTTTAAGGGGGATTGGGAGGGCTGACTGGGCAGGAAGGCCAGCGAGGCCGTTGCAGTTGTCTGGGAGACACTCTGAAACCTAGGTGGCACGGTGGGAATGGAGAGAAGGGATGGATCTATTGGGAGAAGTTCTGGGAATCAACAGACCCGACAGGGCTTGGCAGAGTTGGGGTGAAGGAAGCTGAGGACTCTGTGAAAACAGGTTTGGTGCCTTTCACAGCTGGAAACCTGGGTGGACTAACACGATGAGGAGTAGAGGGAGAGGATGATCTCTGAGGCCCCCTGAGTTTGAGGGGCCCTGAGGGACAACTAGGAGGAGATATTCAGGACTGAATGAGATCATAATTTGGTCTGAACCACAAGGGGGAAGCCTGTGCCTTGGGCTCAAACCTCTTTCCATCAAATCTTTCCACTGCTCCCACTCCACACCCCAACCCACTGCTGGGTCCGAGCCCAGAGCTCTCAGCAGCGCAACAGATAACAGGTGCTCCAAGCCTGAGCCTGCAGACAAGCCATGGTGATACACACCCTCAAAAGAGTTGGGGGAGTTGGATCTGTTCTTACCTGTAGGGTGTTGCGGATAGGACCCCGGATGTCAACCACCTCGCCTTGCCGGATCACAACCTTGGGGAGCCTGTTTAGAAACTTCTCAGCAGTCATCCTGGAGCCTATAGGGAAGAGGGCATCAGGACCCTTGGCCAGGGCAGGGACTGACTGTGAGGATGGAAAAAATCACCTGCACAGCCCCCCAGCTACCAGGGTCAGCCCCAGGGCTGAGCTCACCTGAGTTGTCCAAACTGCCTGAGGCCTTGCATAGGCTCTGTTGGCCTACCTCTCGGCCCTCACCTGGGAATGGGTCCAGCCCATTCTCTGGGTAGAACTGATTTCGAAGATCGCTCACCTGGCAAGAAGGAAGGGAGACAGAGGCAGGCCCAGCTCTTCAGCTCTGGGCCCCACTCTCACCCCTGCTTGTCCACACAGAGGTCTCAGACATCTGGGAACAGGACAAAGGGCTAGTCTATGCATCTAATGCAACGCCCATTTTACAGATGAGGAAACTGAGGCCCTAGAAGAGAGGAAAGGAACTGCAGTACCTGTTGCTGTCATCTACCTGGGCCCTGCTCTTCCTAGAAGCACCCCTGATCTATGCCAGCTGAAGCCACAGCACTAATATCCTCCTGGGAGGCCCACCCCCACTCCCCCCCTTCCCCTGCCCTATAGCCAACTGTAAAGGGAGGGCTTAAGGGCATACAGAAAATACCCTCCACTTTGGTCAGACCTACCATCACACATACGAGGGGGATTTCTAAAAGTTAGTGGAAAAGTGGAACTAACAGATAATGGAAATTTTCCAAGAACTTTTTTTTCGAAGGCCCCTTGTATTACCTCACTTGCCACCATAAAGGCCCTCCTCTTAGGCCCTCATTTTAGCACAGATTGCCTCCAACACCCCAAATCATGACTCACAGTATTCTAGCTATGGTGGCACACGCCCCCTCATGTGGAACTAATTCAGTCACCCTCTGGAACATACTGTCTCACGTGCTCCCATAGTGGTATTGCAAGCTCACTCTCCAGCTACATCCTGTCTCTCCTTCAGCCTAATATTGGCCCTCTTCTGTTCTGTATTTGTGACTCACAGGACTGCCTTCCAGCCCAACCAGATGGCTTTAGGGAACCTCTGGGGGAAGCTGGGCCACTTTTGCATTGATTCTTCAGGGCCCCCAGAATGTCAGGGGAATGCCAACGGAGAATAGAGTGGCAGTAGTTCTACTCTGAAAGGAGTCCTGGTGTGGCACTGTAGGTTAATGTGCCAGACTGCAAAGCCCTTTGGACTGTAAGGTCGGTGGTTCAAGCTCACCAGCTGCTCCTCAGAAACCCTATCCAGGGTCACTATGGGTTGGAACTGACTTGACAGCATTTAACAACAGTTCTACTCTGAAGAGCTCTTCTTTCAGGGTGCCAGCAGAGGGTGCTGAGCAGCTTTGGTGGGGTCCCCCTGCAGTAGCAACCACAAGTATGGCAGCCTCGCCACTCCTTGCTAGCCCCACTTCAGGCTTACGTAGGGAGCTGTGGTTTGAGAACGAGCCCATCACCTTAAAGGGGACTCCATCAGGATATAGTCGCTGGAGCTCCGAGGGGAAAAAACCATCCAATATGTCTCGGAGGCAGCGCTGCAGAGGATAGAGGAAGGGTGAGGCCAAGCTGAATATGTGTGGTGTCCCACAACCAGCTTTCTCCCTGGATGGCAGTGGATCACTCTGGACATACTATCCTAGACCCAGAATTTGGATGGGGCAGGGGCTGGGAGGTAGGGGGAGCACCCTCTGCAAGTTTTACATGTAGCGCTAATTATGGTTGGCCTTGGGTGCCCAGTGGAGGGCAGGCTTGGGGTGAGCTGGGCCTCACCATCTCCAACTATTGGTGGTCAGGCAAGAAGACCTGAGAGGCTTGTCTCTTGTTCTTACCTGTGTGGAGGGATCGTAGAAGGGCCGGAAGGGCCCATCAAACATAATGATGCCATTCCGGTAGAGTTTCAGTGGGATAGGTTCCAGGGCTCGGAGACGTGCCCCCCCAGGGACTGGTGTCACCTGGCTTTCGCCCTCTACCACCAGTTCACTGAGGTCCTTCAGGCTGGCTAGCAGCTTATCAAAGTCCACCTCTGGAGGCACCACTGAATCCCCTGGAAAAGAGGAGGGACATCCATGAGCTTTTCCCGAAGATGCCATGGCTGCCCTCCCCACTCTGGGAAGCAGCATCGCCTTGAGTGGCTGACTCCCTGAGGAGTGGAAGGTCAGCTGACATTCTCAGAGTACCTACTATGTGCTTTGGGGTTAAAATCCATGATCACATTCACTCCTCATATCAACCCTATACTGTAGGGCTTAATCATCTCCATTCTTCAAATGAGGAAACTGCCACCAAGTCAAACCCCAAACCCCATTGCCATCGAGTCAATTTCAACTCATAGCAACCATATAGAACAGAGTAGAACCACTCCCAAGAGTTTACATAATAAGGCTGTAAATCTTTACAGAAGCAGACTTCCTTATCTTTCTCCCAAGGAGAGCTGGAGGATTTAAACCACTGACCTTGCTGTTAGCAGCCCAATGCCTAACCCACAGTGCCACCAGGGCTCCCTTAATGACATGCCTAGGGACACACACTAGTAAATGGCAGATGCAGGATTTGGTCCCAGGTTTGTCTGTATCAGGCACTGGGTTGGCAACTGGAAAGTAGAGCTCCAACCCAGGATCACAGCAGTCTGGATTCAAATCCCAGCTCCTCCATTTCTGGCTATGCAACCTTGAGACAGGCTATATCCTGCTCTGCACAGCAGTGTTGATGGTGGGGCATCTACCTCCTGGGATGGCCTGTCAGGCCGCGATGACAATTAGGTAGGTCACTGGAACCACTCCAGCCATGCTAGTTATTGTTACCAACTCTACCTTGCCAATTGTGTGGATCATGACAAGCTATGGACAACATTGAGAAGTATGAGTATTCCAGAACACTTAATTGTACTTCTAAGAAATCTGTACCTA
>NW_006408565.1:11124834-11161787 GCF_000296735.1 Chrysochloris asiatica | reverse complement strand
CCAACGAGATGGATCGGCCAGGTGGCATCATTGATGGACTCAGGGTGGCAGCGGTGGTGAGGTTGGCCCAGGATCGAGCATTGTTTCGTTCTGCTGTGATGGGGTCGCTATGAGTTGGTTCCGACTCGATGGCACCTGACAACAACAACAACAACAACTACCTTGCCAAACAGGAGCCTCAGGGCACCCCTGAGGCTAAGGCAGGTGTTATTTATCTCTACTTTACACATGAGGAAACAGGTCCACAGAGATGAAAAATGCTGGCTCCAGGGCTGGGATTTGAGGCAGAGCAGACTCTAGAGTCTGTTTTCCCACCCATCTGCACCAGCGGGAGAAGAGGGTCAGGGTCAGGACAGATGTCTCTTAGGTAGGCTGTTGTGACAGAGAGACAGGGGGCAGACCTGAGGCTATGCAAACTGTTTCTAGGTCACACATCTCTATGAGCAGCTTACACAAGCTTGGGCCTCCTCTTCTGAAAAATGTGTGAACATACAGCTGTGCCTGCACTTTGGTGGGTGAGGGGACAGCCATGACAGATGCCAGAGCAACAAATGTAGAAGGCAGATGGGATGGGGACAGGTTGGGGCCTATTCTGAGTCCTTAATGTCACCTTGCCCCCCAAATAAACTGTCCACCAGGATGTAACTAGACACAGTGCACAATATACCCCAGTGACTTTCTGGGCCTTCATGAAGGTGATTTTTCCCGAGGACAGCCAGGCTGTGACAGGATGTGGGTCAGGACTCTGGGGACTCAATTCCCTTCCCCACAGACGTGTAAGCAGCAGTGCTGGGTAAGTACGGATGTGGGTGGCCATGCTTCCTGTTGCCTTGTGGAAGCTGAAGCAGTTAGCCCCAGCTGGCCTTCCCCTCTCCCCACATCCCTTACCATCATAGGGGCTGCACTTGCCCCCTATCTCCTCCTGGGGTTCCCTTGAGATCCTGAAATCGTAGGAGCAACTGGCAGGGAAACCCACCCATATCACCCTGGGTGATCATTGTATGTATGGGTTCAGAATAGTACCTGGATGTTATTTTCCTTTAACAATTACTTTAAGAACAAATAGGTAACACTAAAAATAGCGATTGAGAAAATCTTTCCATTGCAGCCCACCCCTACAGATGAGAAAAGTGAGGCCTGGGAAATCAAAGGACTTGGTCAAAGCAGACCACACAGCACAGAGCCTGAGTGGTCTCAGAGACGCTGACTCCTGGCCCAGTGCTCCTCCCCCTGCACCAAGCTGCTTCCAGGGGCCAAGGCTGTTCTGGGAACTGACACATATGGGTTGTCCATAGGACATGAGAGGCAAGAGGAAGCCCAGGAGATGATGCCAAGATGGAATGAGAGTGCAAAGAGAAGTTTGCTGAGATAACCAGCCCCAGAGGCAGCTCTCAGCGAGTTGGTTTGTGGTTGTTAAGTGCTGTCTGCCGAGTTGGTTCTGACTCATAGAGACCCTGTAGAGGGTTTCCAATGCTATAAATCTTTGTGGGGACAGAAAGTCTCATCTTTCTCCCACAGAGTGGCTGGTAGACTCAGACCAATATAGTTCACAGTCCACTGCTAGCTTGGTGGTGGTTATGCGCCGTGGAGTCGGTTCCGACTCATAGAGACCCTGTACAGGGTTTCTGAGGCTCTGCAAAAGTGAAAGCAGGGTGGGCTGGGCAGGTGTTGGATACAGGGGACTGGAAGTGAGACAAGGGGCCCAAGAAAAAGCAGCCCAAGCCCTGGGTAAGGAATAGACAGGAAGAGCAGGAGGTCCCACACAGCAGGCTTAGGGGAAGCCAGTGAGCTCCTACCCCGAGAGTGGTCAGCAGTGGCTCGACACAGTGCTGACAAGGGAGAGGTATGGTGGTGGGTTAAACAAGGTGACAGAGGTCAGAGGTCAAGTCCCAACTCTGCCCTGAGCTAGCAGCAGAACTAGATAGGACATTTCCTCTTTGTGGAATGGGAAGATAGAGAGAACACTCACCCTGCCCACAGGGAGGAGAGATAGTGAGAACATTCACCCTGCCCACAGGGAGCTATTATGTTCCCACTTTACAGTTGAGGAGACCAGGCCTGGTAAGGTGACCTCCCAGGGTCATGCAGCTTGCAGGACCCAGTTACCTAAGCCTCTGTTTTCAGTGACTGTGCACATTACTTCTCGGTGTTGCTTCTTGCAGAGGGTTCCTTGATAGGGAGGGTAGCACACCCTACTTTAATATCTTTTGATTTTATATATATTAAAAGGGGGGGGCTGTGGAGGAGCAGGGAGATGTGGCAATTAAGTCTGAGCTCCTTGACTCAACTCTCAAGGCCCTCAGAGCTGGTCTTCCCAGCCTCCCCTCAGCAGTGCCTCGGCTCATGCTCAAGGCATCACAGCATCCTCCTGGACTCTGGTGCCAGACTGCCAACCTCTGCCATTTCCTGTGTGATCTTGGGCAAGTGGGCCAACCTCTCTGCATCTCTGCTTCCTATTCTGCAATACAAAGACAATAACAGCCTCCACTTCACAGCGGAAGTGACTGGCAGATGTTGTCATTCATACCCCACTCTACTGTTCATCATTGCGCAGAGGCTGCTCTGACTCACCCCCACTTCCTCCAAAAAACTGTCCCAGAAGCCTCCTCCTGGTGGCTTCTTCTCGGTTCTGGGAGTCCCTGGACCCATTTCTCAGCCCTTGTTACAGGCTGTTGTTTTCTGTTTGCTTGTTTGTCTCTTCAACCACATTGGTGTCTCCTCAACCACACTAGAAGTTCCCCAAGTGCAGAGCTAGAGCAACCAACCTGGGCCTGGCACAGAGTAAAGGAGATGGGCCAGCCTGCGTGTGGTAAGTGCCACAGTGGGGGCTGCTGAACCCAGAGGAGCCAGGCCCTGCTGTGGTCAGCAGGTGAGTGGTGGCCTTGCAGGTCCCTGAGAGAACTGCCACTCTCAGCTCCACTGCCCTCCCTCCGCCTCATGGAGAGCCTGCTGCTACTGGAAATGGAACTACTAGTACTTCACATCCTGGTGCAAGACCCTGTACTGCGGACTTCGTCAATGTTCATTACGCCCCTCAGAGGAGCCAGTGGGAGGAAAACAGGTTCTAGGAAGCAGGTCACTGCTAGAAGCACAGAACACCCACATGCCAGAGGTGGATTTGAGCTCAGCCTGCTCCATCCCACCATAGTTCTCTCTGGTACTTCCCCAGCCCGTTCTGTGCAGGGGATAGGCTAGTCTCCCCCAAACATGCTGACAGGTCATGCCTCACTGGATAGGAAGCCTACCACCAGCAAACTCCATGTGCATGCACACACCTGACCCATGTGCCCGGCACTGGGCTAGGCACTCAAGACCTGGGAACAGCATCGTGACAATGAGTATAGTCCCTGTAGTCTGTCTTCACAGATGAGGAAATGGACTCGGGATGGTTAAACAATCTGCCCCTACCAGATCAGAGTCCCTCACTCTTCAGCCTGAGTCACTAAAGCCTCCCTCTAAAGCAACGTCCATTCCTACAATGCCCTGGACAGCTATGAGAGACAGCACAGTGCATGTGGGGAGGAGGTCCACTTTGAGTCAAACTTCAGAGGAGACAATGTGGACTTGGCACTTCTGGAGGGAATGAATACCAGCTTGAGTGAGCAGGGTTTGAGATGAAAATGAGGGTGGGGAAGAATCTAGACCGCCTGGGGCCTGGGCCACACCAATCTGAGGGGCTAAAGGGAAGACCCATGACCGCCATGCCAAACCTAGATTGAGAAACTCAGGATTTGATGAAAGGATAGTGGGGGTAAAGGGAGCTGTCAAGAAGAGGTAAGAGATGCAGAGGAGTGCAGGAACTTGGTGGGGGTTAGGGGGAGGATGAGGCAGACTCTCCCAGAGGAGGACATGGAGGATCCAGAGGAGCTTAGAGAGGAGGATGGGGAGGAGGGAGAGAGACGTTGGGGGGGGTATGGGGGGTGGAGGAGAGGGGAGTGAAGAGTTCAGAATTAACCTGAACTCTCAGCTCTGAAGCTCAATACCTGGCCAGATGGTGGTGTGCCCACAGCAGGAAGGCACCTTTCATGTCTCTGTACACCCTGAAGCACCTGGCCCCACATCCTCTGGAGGGAGTGGGGCGGGGAGGTGAGTGATTCAGCCTGAGGTAAACCATTTCAAGGACACCCTTCATGGGCCCATTTGATCCTCATCCCTAAGGCAGTTAGCCTCTGGCTCTAGAATGTTCTGAATCATTCCCCTGTTTAGACCAACACAGATGTTCTGGCTCCCACATCCATTGACCTGCTGCCCCAGGGTCCATGGGGGTGGAGTCCAAGGGAGCTAGGGGTCATGACCCCAGGGGGTCCCTCAGGCAGGAGGAGCAGGCTGGCATCTGGGGGCTGAAGGCAGTGGGGCACAGAAAAGGGAGGGACCCAGGAAGAAAAAATGCTAGAAATGAAAAATGTGTCACTCATCTGGCAGAACAGTGAAATCAAGTGCCCCTCCCATGTTGAAAAGCAAAACAAAAAAACTAAAAGGGGGTACAGAAGGGACATGTGACTTTCACAGTTGCTTTAAAGTCAGCCCTACTGCAAATATAAATGAACAAAACACAATAGAGCAAGGCTGCTCTCTTTTTTGGAGGGAGTGAGGAGAATCCACAGAGCCAGATCCAGAATCCAGCCATCTGGTCTGTTTGGGATTGTGTGTGTTGTAAATCCTTAACACTCTAGAAGTGCTGAGATGCTAACCAGAAGCGACGGGATCCCCCCCCCCCCCCCCAGGAGAAAGATGTGGCAGTCTGCTTCTGTAAAAATGTATAGCCATGAAAACCTTCTAAGGCAGTTATACCCTGTCTTACAGGGTCAATAGTCCATTTGGAACTAGATTTTATTTGTTATGTTAATGAAGAGATATTAGTGTAGAGAGATGTGTGCTTTACGTCAAGCTCTTTTGAGATATAAAAGAAGCTAAGTGGTGGTGGTGGTGGTATGCCGTGGAGTTGGTTCTGACTCATAGCGACCCTGCGTAGGATTTCCGAGGCTGTAAATCTTTGGTTGGTTGGTTGTGTGCCATGGAGTCGGTTCCGACTCATAGTGACCCTGTATATGGCTTCTGAGGCTGTGAATCTTTATGGGAGAAGAAAGTCTCATCTTTCTCTTGCAGAACAGTTGGTAGTTTCAAACTGCTGACCTTGAAGTCAGCAGCCCAACTGGTAACCACTATGCTACCAGAGCGCCTTCCTTAAAAGAAGATTCAGCAAGCAGAGATGGGGGAAGCTAGATGCGAAGCCACATGAAGATCAGCAAGGAGTCAAGGAACAAGAACCATTCCTCAGAGGCAATAGAGAGAGGCTTCCCCTAGAAGGCTCTGAATTTGAAGGCTAGCCTCCTAAACTGTGAGAAAATAAATTCTGTTTGTTAAAGCCATCCACTTGTGGTATTTATTGCAGCACTAGATAACTAAGATATTCCCCAAAGGACCAGGAGGAAGGCTTCCCCTCCAACAAGATGCAGGACTATGTGATGAATGAGACCAACTTGCTATGCAAGCCACTACCCCTGGACCCCAGGGACAGATGTTCTGCCAGGGCCTCGCCTCTCACTCAGGTGGGGGTCTGTGGGGAGCTCTTCCCACAGCACTCCTGCCCAGGGTTCAGTTATCGTGTTTGAGCAGCAGACATACCCAGCGTTGTCCTGGGCAGCAGAGCCATGTCCTACCATCTCCTGTCATCACCTAGATGCTACACAGATCCTCATTCTGTCACATCCCAAATGGATTCAACATCTTCCCTACAGTCATGCTGCCTGGGCTCATCTCTGACTGCTCCTGCCCGCCTAAATCTCTCTGCCCACCCCTTCTTTTCATCCCCACCACTATCACCCTTCTTATGGGTACCACATTATCTTCTGCCCAGATTACTGTAACTGTCATCCAAGCTTTAAGTCTTGCCCCCTCCACTCAGCAGTCAGTCTTCTGACTTCTTCAGTGCCTCAGTGTGCCCATCTGTAAAATGGAATAACCCATGGCCTGTGTCAAGGATTTTATGAACATGCTTTGAAAGCTACAAGTGTTAACACAAATGGGAAGTAATACTCTTAGAACAAGCAGTGGGGCAGTTGGGACTTGAGATTTTAAGAGGCCTGTCCAATGCCCAGGTCTAAACAGAAGTAGGAGGTTCATGTATTGAATCTGGATTTTTCCTGAGCAGGAAACAAGAACTAAAGAGAGTGTCATCTTCCAAATGGCCCCCTTGGGAGCTAAACTCATGTTCCCTTGAGAATGTCACTGCCTTCTTGGAAGATAATGTCAGAGACTGGGGCAAAAAGTTTGGAAAACAATAAGAGCTTCTACTTGTTGGGAATATCACAGGCTAGTCAGTGCTTAGTGCATATCTCTATTAACTCGTCTTCTTGTATTTCTGAGGGGAAGAGTGTTGTCCTCATTTTCTTGATGAGGAACTCGAGGCTTAGAAAATGGATGTCATTTTTCCATGCCACACCTGGAATAAGCCATGGTGTCAAGATGAGGACTACTCAAGCCTGACTAACTCAGCCTGGACATCAACCAGCTGGACATCAACCTCCATTCTTTGAAGACAGACCTGACTTTCAGGAACAGCCGGTTCCATGGCCCCAAATCCCAGGGGTGCAGTCCCTTTAGTATTAACAGTTAAAAGTAAAATGTGGTGGGAGTCCCATCAAAGCAGATAGATGTCAATGGTCTGGAAAGAGGATGCCTAGCCGTGGACCTGGAGCAGCTGGCTTCCAAAACAGCTGGTTTTTTGTTTTGTTTTGTTTTTAAATAAAAAGGGATGGATGCCATTTTGTAAACTCCGAACCCTGAGGCAAGTGAGGTCCATGGTAACATCTTGTATCTCTGGGTCTCTGGAGTCTTTGTAGGATGACCAATCAGAGAGCCTGAGGTGAGAGCTGAAGGAGAAATTTAACCAGCAGGTGAGATAGTCAGTGACAAAGGATATAGTCTTTTCTGAACTGTGTCAGGGACAAGGTACAGAAGAGATGGTTTCAGAAATGTCAAGAAGAAATGGTTGGAGAATTCTCTGTGTAAAAGAGGCCAGAGATAATCCCTACTTTACCTGGCTTCCAGAATTTCTTGACCGTCATCCAGTCCTTGTCGCTAGTCTCTGAGACTGTCTTGCCCTCTGAGTCCTCCTGGTCCATGGGCTCGCCCGCCCACTGTAGGCCGTAGTCACTGAGGAACCGCTAGTGGGAGAGAAAGGGGAGATGCCAGGGCACCGTCAGCTCAGCCCCTTCCAAGGGAAAAGGCAGCATCTGCCCCATGTCTAGCCTAAATCCTCAGCTTTCCGAAGCAAACTGGACAAAGTGGATGTTCTAGGGAATGTTAGCCACTTCCTGACTATGTGACCTTAGAAAAGCCACTTCACCTCCTAGAGCCTCAGACTCCTCTTCTATCAAATGGAGATGAAGCACTTGTCCCTGAAAGGTTGCTAGGAAGACAGATGATTTATGTCAAATATTTAGCAGGGTGCCAGGCACAAGTAAGAACTTTATCAAGTTAGCCATTATGGCTTTGTGAAACCATGTGAGGTCAAGCTTCAGTGGCTCTGGACTAAATGTGAGGAGGGACATCCTGCCCTGCAGGAATGGAGAGGACATGGCCACCACAGGCTAGTCTCACTAGGGCTTGGTCTCACATCCTCTCTGTTACAAGCCATCTTGAATTGCCTATACTTCCTGTTGCTGCTTCCTTATATCCCTTTCTTTCCGCCCTCTCCACAACTTACTAAAGCTGCTTGTGAGACAACCAACAACAATCTACAAGTTATCAAAACACAGGTCATACTTTTGTCTTCGTCTCTTCCAACAAATGCCTGGTTTTCCTCCTACCTCATGAGCTGTTATTCCTTTTCAATTTACTTTGCTGTTTCCCATCTATGAGGGGCTTCAAAAAGTTTGTGTGAAAATGGAAAGAAAAGATAATGGAATTTTTCCATGAACTTTTGAAGCCCCCTCATATTTGTTGATATGTAACATCTGTGTTGGAGTCCCCTTCATACTGAGCCCCCTTCATACATTCATTCCTTTGTGGTTCAAATCATTCCAAATACATATATGCACAGTACCCACATTGATATCTATCTAGTACAGACCTCACCCTTGAGCCCCAAACTCAAATGTCTAGTTATCTACTCTTAGATGGTGTGGCGTTGGAGGATAAACACAGGACTGCATATTTGGTTTGAAACACAAGTTTGGCAGTGCAAACTCACCAGCTGCTCCTCAGAAACTATACAGGGTTGCTGTGAGTTGAACCAACTTGATGGCACTTAACAACAACAACACGCTTAGGTGTCTAAGAGTCATCTCAAAATTAACTCGTTCAAAACATTCATGAACTCCCTGCCTCCCCTCCAGGTTTTCCTGCCTCAGTTAATGGTATCCTCACCCATGTCCCATTCCTTACTGGAACCCATCATCCCTGATGACCCACAAGGCCTGTGGACACCAGTTCCAAAGCAGACTTAAATCTGTCCACTTTGTCAATCTTTTCTGCTGCCATCCTAGTTCACAAATTGCTGTCACTTCTCTGCTGGACAAGTATAACAGCTGCTTCCCCCTCCCACTTGTGCACCCCTGACAACCCTTCTCTGCACAGCAGGGTGACCTTTTAGTCATGTTGCTCCTCTAACCAAAACCTTCCTATGGTTTCCCATTCTTGGAACCGAATCCAACCCTCATCGTGATCTGGCCTCTGTCTGCTCTTCTTGTTCCCTCTCTTGTTCACCACAACCACAGACTGAAAGCCAAGTTTGTATGGCTTGTAGCTACAGCTGAGGCTTGGAGCTTGCTTTCAACCTCATAAGAGGTTGGGGCTTTCGTAACTAACTCTGCATAGAAAGGGAGAGAGGAGAGACCCTGGCACAGAAAGGAGAGAACTTTCCAGAGTTCCGGCAGGGCCAAAGTGTGCCTGGGGCCTTTTCTTGTGCCTGGTGTCCCTCCAGTTCAATTCTAGCTTCACTTTCCCTATGCTCCAGACCCTCCTAGGATAGACCCTCCCTCCTCAGTGACTCCTGATCCCAGCCCTATCATGCCATCAACTCAGCACTTGGTGCTGGGTTGTGATGTCCATCTCTCCCAACAGACTCAAAAATAGAGCCTGGGTCTGATGAATGTGCATTGCCTGAGCTCCTGGTACAGAAGAGCTGGGCATGGGTCTTGAAGTCTTGAAGTGCTGTTTGAGCGATAAGTGGGGGAGTGAGCGGAGGCAGGACTAACTAAATCACGGGATGAGAAGTCATGTTCACAATAGGGAATGACTTTGGCCACATCAGTCATCATATGTGCCCGGCCCTCTGCTGGATACTGGCCTGGGGCAAAGAACATACAGGAAGTGGTCCCTCTCATGGAGCACATGGTGTGTGGCAGGACAGAGAGATGAGATACTAAGACAGTGTAGGCAGAGAATGTGCCATGGTAAGAGGCCAGGGAGGGTCCCCTGAAACAGTGACCGCAATTTGAGACTGAGGATAAGTGAAAACTGACCAAAAGAAGTCATGGGCTAAGGTCTTGAGGTGGAAAAGAGTTCCAAGTAGTCAAAGAACCAGCGAAAGAGCTTCGTGGCTTGAGCAAAGTGTGAAGGGGTGAGTAGTTCAGGATGTCACTGAAGCAGTAGGAAGGGGATAGCCCACGCTGGCTATGGGAATCGCTCTGCTGTTTAACCCAAGAGCAACGGAGAGCTCTGAGGTCTACTGAGCAAGAGAGTGGTATTTTCAGGACCCAAAAAGTGAGTGTGCCCTGGCATTAGACATCTCCTTGGCTCTTTAGATTCTAGGTTAAACATGAGCCAGACCCCTGGTTGGGATGGAGGTACCAAAGAAGTGGTCTATAACCCACTACCTAAGGGGCAGATCCCCAGAGCCAGGGACTGAGGTCCCGCCACTCACCTCCATCTCATTGACCTGCCGTTGTAGCTGCGTGCACATGTTCTCCAGTTCCTCCTGCCGCTGCAGGGCCGCCCCGCCTTCAGGGAAAGATGGGAACAGGGTTCAGGAGTCCCTGGTCAGAGGCTACCAGGCCACCTCTGGAGAAGCTTCCCTCAGAGAACATGAGGGATCCCCAACAACTGCCTCAGGTCCCATCTCTCTGGTCTTCCTACTTTACTTGAGAGGAGACGCTACAACAGGAGATTAGCACCCCCAAGTCCCAGGTCCTGAGGGTGGACCTGACTCTCCTCTACATTTCAGATGGTGTACTTGGTGCTTGGACTGAATTCTGTCTGCCTTTGGAGGCTCAGTCCCACATAGGATGGTGCTGAACAACTCAAGCACTGTCCTGGATGTGTGCCTTCCCCACAGGACTCAGCTGTCCAGACCCTATCACATCCCTGATGCACAGAAGTCACTGTGCAAGTACTCAGGAGCTGGCAGCCTGGGGAGGTGCCCACTGAGAGGATCGCTTACACTGGTTCTGCTGAAGGCTCTGCACCAAGTCCTCCAGGGCCAGTATCTTCTTATCCTGAAGCAGCAAGACACAGGGTCAGCATGAGACCTTTTGACTCCCAGAGCCCAAGGGAGTAGGGAGTGGGTGATCCCCAGCCCCTCCGATGGGACGATCTAGAATTTGTGCCTATGTGGAGATGCTGAGGAACCTAAAGCCCTTTGGCACAGTCTTGTTCTTGTACCTCAGATAACCCAGGTAATTGGAAATGAAATGAGGGAAGGTGTGTCTAGGGGTGCAGTGCTCAGTCAGCCATCAATTGTGGAGAAGGACCCTAGTCTCTCTGCTTAGGATCATGGGGATCTTGGTCAGTCCCAGGTCCAGATGAGTCCTTCTACCAGGTAGTTCAGCACAGGTGGTGGTTCCAGAACCCACAGTCTCTGGCCTCATCACTGGTCTCTCTGTCCAGCTCCACCCTTCAGACTGGACCCTGGCCCTTCCCGCCTGGTATCCCACCTTGGACAGTATCTCCATGGACTGGGTCTTCACCTGCTGCTCCAGATCCTGCAACTTCCTGGCCATGGAGGACATCGTGTCTGAGTTCCGAAGCACAGCACCTGCTAACCAGACAAGTCATTTGGCGCTCAGGCTGAGAACTGAGGGAGGCTGGGGATGGGGGAGTCAACGAGCTGAAATAAAAGTAATGATAATAGCTAACATTTATGCATCAATCAGGAACTGTTCTAAAACTTTTATGTTTGTCCATTTATGTAATTCTGACAGTATACCTATGAGATAAAGAAATTGTTATCATAGGAAGATTAAGGAATTTATCCAAGATCACACAGTTAGCAGTAAGTGGTGACATGTATACATTACATTATCTTGAAGTATTCTTGTCAGAAAGTTTACCCTCCATCTAATCAAGCCACATTAATACAACCTGGATGGCAAACAATCAAATCTGTAATGTAGAACATTCTGCAAAACTCAGTGTTATTTTTTTAAGAAGGTAGGAAGACTGCTCTGAATTAAGACACCACAGAGAGAAAGCAATGAGATGCAGGGCATGAAACTCAGTTGGATCCTAGATCACAGGGGGAAAGAGCTTTAAGAGCTATTTTGATCAGACACAAAAGGACAAATATTATATGGTGGTGGTGGTATGCTGTGGTGTTGGTTCTGACTCATAGCGACACTGTACAGGGTTTCTGAGGCTATAAATCTTTATAGGAGCAGAACGCCTCATCTTTCTCCCGCGGAACAGCTGGTAGTTTTGAACTGCTAACCCTGAGGCTAGCAGCCCAATTCATAACCACTATACTACCAGAGCTCCTTAAATATTATTTAAGCCCATTTAAATGAAATTCCTAAAATAAGCAAATGCATAAAAGCAAGTCTATTAGTGGTCACAAGATGTTAGGGGAAAAAGGGCCTGGGAGTTATTGCTGAAGGAATTGAATTTCTGTCTTAGGTGATGGGAAACTTTTGAAGTGGAATAGTGTGATGAAAGCTTAACATGATGAATGTAGTTAATGTCACTGAATTCTATGCTTAAAATGGTTAAAGTGACAAAAATGTCAAAAAGAGTCTTGTGGACATTGGAGGAAATCTGAATGAAGGACATTTGATAGTATTATGAACTATTTATGTTCTTAGATGTGATCATAGCATTACAGTTATGTGTTTCCTTATTCTTACAGTATGTACATATTCAAAGGTGAGATGTCATGGTATTTGCAATTTATTTCTAACTGGTTGATTAAAAATATGCATTAACATTCATATGTATGTATATGGAGTTCTGGTGTGGTGCTGTGGGATAAGCACAGGACTGCTAACCCAAGTTCGGTGATTCAAACCTACCAGCTGCTCCTTAGAAACCCTATGTAGGGTCCTTATGAGTCAGAACCAATGTGACAGCGTTTAACAACAACAACAAAATATGTATATATGGAGAGGGAAGGAGAAAGGAAGCGTGGCAAAGTGTTGAAAATCTAGATGGAATCCATGTGGTTGTTAATATACTATTATCTCAACTTTTTTGTAGGCTGGAAATTGTTCAAAATAAAACGTTTAGGAAAAGATAAAAAGAGACAGACACAGGAAGAAAGGCTCTCCTCTTGCCCTGGATGTGGCCCTTTTAACGGGTGAGGATGGAGCTACAGCCAGCATCCCACAAGCAGGAGGGGCTGTCAGGCTGAAGATGATCTCAGGGGGAAGATGGAAAATGCATCTTTTTGTTGTTGTTGTTTTTAATTAGTAACTTGTTTTGTTGTTGAGAATATGTACAAGAAAAGCATACACCAATTCACATTTCTTTCTATATGTCTAGTTGAGCGACACTGATAACATTCTTCAGGTTGTGTAACCTTTCTCACCCTCCTTCCCTGAGTTGTCCCTTTCCCATGAACATACACTCACTGTCCTCTCACATTCCTATCTACTCTTTTGAGTTGCTATAGTCAGTTTGATTCCATGTAGGTGAGCACAATGCTCAAGGCAGACATTCTTTGCTAGTTAAGCTAAATTATTGTTTGGTTTTAAGAAGATTTCAGGGCATGTTTTCCATTTAAGGTTAAAGATGATCTCCGGGCAATAGTTTCAGAGCTTTATCTAGCCTCTCTGGCTTTAGAAAGTCTGAATTCCATGAACATTTGAAATTCTGTTCTACATTTCCCCTTTTAGGTCAGGATTCTTCTATAGAATCTTTGCTCAAAATGTTCAATACTAGTAGCTGGATACCACCCAGAGAAAACCTTTAGCTGTTGATGATGTCTTTAAGACATCATCAACTTCTTCTTAAACCTTCTTTAATAGCCTTGTTGGTAAAGTAAGGGTATTCTTTGACTTATACTCAAAACTTCCTAACTAAGCATCTTGGTGAAGTGACATAACATAGTCCTCAAAGATAACATTATACATCCTACTTTGGTGAGTAGTGACTGGGTCTTAAAAGCTTGTGAGTGGCCACTTAAGATGCAACTATTGGTCTCTCTCCGTCTAGTGCTTTGATAGAATGAAAAACTCAAGAAAACAATTAGTCCAAAGGACCACACAAATTTCGGAGTCCACTACCCTGAGAACTAGACAGTGCCTAGCTACCACTACCGACTGCTCTGATCGGGATCACAGTAGATGATCTTGGATGGAGTGGGTGAAAAATTAGGAACAAAACTCAAAATTATTTACAAAGAACAGACTCTATCATATTATTGGTATGGTAGAGGTTGATAGAGCTATGGAGACTACTATGATCCTTAGACACTTTTCAAACTTGGAACTGGACCCACCCCCAGGATCACTATGCAGCCAAATGATAGATACACCTAAAAAATGTAACAGTAGCACCCTCTCCTCAGAACAATCAACATATGCAATTACCCAGTAACAAAGCTCAGAAGGCCAAAAGGAGCAGGAAAGAAGGATGAAAGGAAACAGGGAACCCAGGAAGGAAGTAGGAAGAGTGTTGTTACATTGAAATGATTGCAACTAGTGTTAGGAACTCTGGTAGCGTAGTGGTTACGAATCGGGCTGTGAACCTTAAGGTCTAGCAGTTCGAAACTACCAGCCGCTCCGCGGGAGAAAGATGAGGCTTTCTACTCCCGTAAAGATTTACACCCTCGGAAACCCTGTACAGGGTCGCTATGGGTCGGAACCGACTCGACGGCACTTAACAACAACAACAGTGTTAGGAAACAAAGTGTATATAGATTGTTGAGTGGAAAACTAACTTGTTTTGTCAACTTCTACCTAAACCACAATTAAAAAAGAATTTTTTTTTTGAAGCTTCCTGACTGATATAGCCAGCGAAAAACACATTTGGAAACTGTCTGCACTTATAGCATGGGTGTGCTCACAGAGGTCACAGGTGGCGAAAGAAAAGAGAATCCAGCCAGGAGAACAACCACAGGAAAGCTGGGAGGAAGAGAAGGAGCTAGGATAACAACCAGGTGGCATGGCAGCCTCAGAAGACTGTGTTCTGTGAAGGAGGGACAGTGAACTCTGCTGAGTGAAGCTAAGCAGAAACATGAAAGAGGACTGAATGGTGGGGGACAGACACCTGCTGTGTAGGTGGAAGTGAATAAGAGAAGAGAAGAGGAGAGAAGATGCAGACAGCTCTTTTTAGAGGGCGAGCTGGCTATTGTGATTACTACTGAAAGAGTTCCCAGATGGGCTGCAGGAGACTCTCACTTTTGATTGTGACTAAATGGCTAAGGGACCTTGGATCAGCCTCCTCCCATCTCTGGGCCTCAATTCCCCCACCTGTAAAATGGAGGAAGTGTTGGGTTAAAGATTATCACTGACTTGATAGGTGGCCACCACTCTGAGTTCCCTCTATGTAGCAGGCACTGGCTACCGGCCCTCTGCCCAGTAGTATTTAATCGAATTCACCCCTCAACACACTGAGCTCGGTGTTTGCATCCCCACTTAACAGAGGAGGAAATGGAGACAGAGACCCAAGATATCACAACTAGCAGAACTCAACCCTCATCTCCAGCTCCTCCAGACTCTCAGCTCAGACTCTGATCCTGCCAAGTCTCCTCTTCTTCCCAGACCTGCTAAATCCTTCTTCCTCTGGAAATCCACCTGGTCAGCCCGCCTCAGGCACCTCCATGATGTCACCTCCATAGCCCATTGTGGATGGTGGGAGCCAGGTTAGGTGAGCTATCCGGAAGACTCTGGGCCTTTCTCAGAGCCTTGGGGAAGCAGAAAGCTGGGCTGACCTCTGTGACCCTGAATCCCTCTCTGACCCTGAATCCTGGACCCAGTGACACCACACATGATGGGAACTCTTGCTGGGTCCACTCCAGAGGCTCTAGCCACAGGTAGCCCTACCTGTAGAGCCAAGAGCAGGGCCTACATGGGTTTATGCCAAACCAGGATCTAAAAGGTCAGGAGTAGGTGGTGAAGAGTAGGCACCATCCCTTCCTGGAACTCTGGGACTCCCTCCTCCTGCCCCCGGGGCCTCTGCTCTCACCTTGCCTACCCACAGGGGCGCCTATGTTTCCATAGCAGGAAGGGACCGAGAATCTTTCTTCCGAGTCATGTCCATCATTCAGCATATCCACCTCATCTTCTGCAGACAAGGATGTACAGGTCACTGTCCTGGGTCACGGCCTGACTCCTGTCCCCCAAGGGTGTGCGGATAGAAAATGTGGGAGATGAGATGCAAAGATCCAACCAGAATGGGCTGCCTCTGGGAATTCTCCCCAGGCCAGCTTCTGGGGGGGACCTGCGCAGCCATGGGGCCAGTAGTGGGTTGGGATCCAAATGCCTGAGTCTACAGCAGTCAGAGCATTGAAGTGAGGATGGGGTTTCAGAGAGGAAAGGTTGTAAGGGACGAAAGGAGGCAGCCCCCTCATGTCTCTAGGCCTCCGCCAGCTAACCCGTGGTGGACTGAGGGCCTCAAATGTTAGTGATGCTATCTCTGTCAGGGTGTGGAGCTTCCCAATCTGAACGCTGCGGGGAGGGAAGGCCATCCTCTGGGAGGGGCTGGGAGCTACAGATAACACAGCATTCAGGTCAGTACACTGGCTCATCAGGGGTGTTCATCATGTGTCTTCTCACCATCCGACCAACCCCAAGGAGGCCCAGCTCAACAGGAAGACAGGAGCCTATACTTACCATCTCCGTAGATTTTTATCCCTCGTCTCCTGGGAACCCGAGCAGAAGGAGAAGGAAGAAATGTAAGTTAAGGTCTCCTGGGTTGCAGGGATGCAGAGCAGGGCCTGTCCTCCACCCCTGCTAGGGTTAAAGAGGCTGGAGGCTGGGTCTCTCCCTCCTGAGCACATTCACCCCCAATCCTATTCTTAACATGAAAGCCAAGGGACATGTTTGGGGTATCCAACTCCTCCCAACAGGGAAGGATGAGGCAGAGCAGAAAGGCAGAGTCTTGGGTGGGAATCCTAGAGGATTTCCTAAGCTAACCACCCCAGCCTCAGCTCTGCCCTGAAACTTCGGTGGGTCTCCTTAGCCTTAGAATAACTCAAAGTGGTGTTTGGGAGAGCTAGAAGGAAAAAAGAAGCATAAAAGAGAAGCTTTGAAAAGATGAAAGTGCTACACAGTTGACCTCGCTCTACCCTTTAGAGAGAGCCCAGCACAAGGCTTGGGCTGGAATAGGTACACCATCAATGTTTGCCGAGTTAATAAATGGACAGAGGATGGTGAGTCATTCCTCTAGGGCCCATGCATTACTAGATAGCACAATGCAGTTTATGGTTAGACCCAAAGTAGAGCTTCTAAAAAGAAAGTATAAAGAAAAAGATAAGGCAGTCAGGGAAAGTTAATTTTTTATATTCCCCAATACATCAAGAGTCGTTCAGTGGGACCACAGAAAATTGAGAAGCCCCCACGAGGCACCTTACCCTAGATTCACAGGCTCTGATGACAGGGGCACTCTCCGGGTCTTTCTAAGAGACGCCAAAGGTGAGCTCATAGTTCTACTTCTAGCTTCTAGCCATCAGGAACTTCCTGAGAAGAAAGATAGAAGTCAGCTCTTAGGAGCAGAGGGAACCAGGAGGGCCCAGAAGCTGGCCTGAAGCTCTGTCTTCCCTGGATACTTTCCCTAGGAGGGAGCACTGTCCAGGAAGCAGTCCAACAGAAGTTTCTGGAAGAAGCTCAGCCATAGCCCTGCCTTGGATCCCAGCACTGATGTCTGCCTATTCCTCAGGCAATCAGCTCTCTGCTCTGACTCTAAAAGTCTTTGCCCTGGTGGTACTTGGGAAAGGGTGTGGGCAAGATGCAGAGCTAGGTCAGAAGCCTAGCATTCTCCCAAGGTTAGGGTCTGGCACAAGACTATCCAGGAGGCCTGGGGCTTTAGTTGACACAAATCCAGGTCTCTCTGCCCCTCCTGCCCAGCAAGGGAACCCACACTGCCTGATGGCAGCCTCTCTGGCCTTTATTCTGGAGATTGGCACTTCAGGGGGAGCCCTTTTCCAAAGACCAAGTGCAGAATTGCCCTACCTCTACCATCCAGCCTCCCAAGTCTGCCCCACCCTGCCACGGACCCTGCCCCTGTCTTGTCTGGCAACTGGATGACTTGTGTGGCCAGTGGGACAAGCCCTCATGCATTCTCTACATGCATTCTACAAGAGGGGTCTTCATAAAACAAAAAGGTGACATGTCATTTCCAGGTCTTTCCAGGATTCTTCATCCACAGAAAATAATTCCTAATTCCTTAACACAGGTGATATGGTCCAGCCTATGCCTCCAGGCCTCACCCCTCACCTCACCTTTTTCTACACTTAAGCCACATGAACTGCTAGCAATGCCTGAAAGACACAGGTCTTTGCACGTGGGACTCCCCCTACCTGGAAACTCCTCCTGGAATGTTCTCCTACTTCTACCTGCACCTTTGGCCAGGCTGACTCCACTTTTTTTCCTCCCTGCTTTTTCTGTTTATTTTTTATTTTTTTTAAATTTCTTATTTCAAAATAATTATGGATTCACAGGAAATTTGAAAAATAGTACAGAGAGGTCCTTTGCACTCTTCACTCAGTCTCCCCCCAATGGTTATTGTTGTTGTTAAGTGCCATCGAGTCGGGTCCGACCCATAGCGACCCTGTACAGGGTTTCCAAGGATGTAAATCTTTACGGGAGTAGAAAGCCTCATCTTTCTCCCGTGGAGCGGCTGGTAGTTTCGAACTGCTGACCTTAAGGTTCGCAGCCCAATTCATAACCACTATAAGCATAGTACAATATCAAAATCAAGAACACTGCATTGGTACAGTCTAAATCCATTTAAATACAGCCCAAGACTGGACTGACTGGTACAATCCTGTCAGTGTTCACTCGTTGAGTTCAATACCATTCTATCATATGTTAGTTCTATCAAGATTCACAACTGTTCTGTCATGACATAACTTTCCCTTGTGATTCATAATCATATTCACCCTCCTCTCCTCCACTATCCTTAACTCCTGACAAGTAGTAATCTGTGTTGTAGCTCTAAAATTCTGTCATTTCAAGAGTGTTCTATAAATGGAATCATAGTGACTTTTTGAAGAAAAAAAAAAGACAGCTTTATTGAGATGCAATTTAGATACCATACACTTCACTCACTTAAAGTGTGCAATTCAAAGGTTTATAAATTATTCCCAGAGTTGGGCAACTGTCACCACAATCAATTTGAGAACATTTTCATCACCCCAAAAAGAAACTCGATGCCCATTAGCAGTTTCTTCCCATTTCCTCCTCTGTTACTCCATGACAAACCACTAATTTACTTTTTTTTTTACCTATAGATTTACCTATTCTGAGCATCTTATATCAATGGAATCATAGAATATGCATTCTTTTCTGACTGCCTTCTTTCACTTACCATATTTTCAAGGTTTACTCAAGTAGTAGCATGTATTAGTACTTTATTACTTTACATGGTAGAATAATATTCCATTGTATGGGTAAATCATATTTTGTTCATCCATTCACCAGGTGGTACATATTGGGGTTGTTCACACTTCTTGGCTATTATGAAAATGCTGCTTTAAAAAAAAAAATGCTGCTATGATCATTTGTATACAAGTCTTTGTGTGGACATATGTTTTTCTTTTTCTTGGGTACATACTTTGAGTAAAATTGTTGGGTTATAAGGTTACCCTATAACCCAAACCTATGTTACCTGGTGTGGTGCTGTGGGATAAAGCACTGGTCTGCAAGATCAGTTTGAATCACAAGGTCGATGGTTCAAACTCACCAGCTGCTCCTTGAGAACCCTATAGGAGGTCGTTATGAGTTGGAACAGACTCAATGATACTGAACAAAAACAAGCAAACAAAACCTACAGAGAACATCACTCTGAACAGAGAAAAACTGACAACATTCCCTTTTTGAACAAAAAACAAAAATGTCCTATTCAACCAGACAAAGATGCTCCTATTCAATTTTGTGCTGAAAGACAATAATGTTTAACCATTTGAAGAACTTCCAGATTGTTTCCCAAAGCAACTGTTCCCACCAGCAGTGTATGAGAGTTCCAATTTTTCCCCAGGCTCTTGAATTTTTATGTTCTATCTTTTTGATAATCCTAGTGGTTATTGTTGTTAGGTTCTAGCTCATAGTAACCCTATGCACGACAGAATGAAACACTTCCCAGGCCTGTGTTATCCTCAACAATTGTTGTTTGAGCCCATTTTTGCTATCTCTGTATCAAAACTTGGTGAGTGTTTTCCTCTGTTTTGTTGACCCTCCACTTTTCTCAGCATGATGTGCTTCTCCAGAGACTGGTCGCTCCTGGTAGTATTTCCAAAGTACAAGAGATGAAGTCTCGCCATTCTTGATCCAGAGGAACATTCTGGCTATAGTTCTTCCAAGACAGAAAGTCCATGGTACTTTCAATATCCTTTTATCTTCATCAGAAAGTAGTTCAAATTCTCTTTGCTTACAGCAAGCAAGGTTGTTAATATCTCTTCCTCCAATCTTGATGCCATGTTCTTCTTCATATAGCCCTGCTTTACTGATTATTTGCTTAGCATACATATTGAATAATTTTGGTGAAAGCATACAACTCTGATGAACACCTTGCCTGATTTTAAGCCAGAACAATTCCCTTGTTCTGTTTGAACAACTGCCTCTTTGTCTTTGTACAGGTTCCTCACGCGCACAATTAAGTGTCCTGGAATATTCATTCTTTGAAATGTTATTCATAAATTATTGAATGCCTTTGCACAGTCGATAAAGCATAAGTAAGCATTTTTCTGGTATGCTCTATTTTCAGCCAAGCTCCAGCTGATATCAGCAATGATGTCTCTCATTCCATATCCTCTTCTGAATCCAGCTTGAATTTCTGGCAGCTCCCTATGGATATACTGCTACAATCATTTTTTAAATTATCTACAGCAAAATTTTGCTTGCATGTGATATGAATGGTATTGCTTGATGATTTCCATATTCTGTTAGGTCACCTTTCTTTGGAATTGACACAGATATGGATCTCTTCCAATCTTGGTTGGCCAGGTAGCTGCCTTCCAAATTTCTTGACACAGATGAGTGACATTATGTTGAGTGAAATTAGTCACAAAAGGAGAAATACTGCATAGAACCACTACTGTAAAAGATTAAGAAAAAGAACCCATATTAAAGGGGGGGAGAGGGATTCTTTGCTGGTTACTGGGACATGGAGGGTGGGGTGACGGGGGGAGGGGAAGGTGGAGCACAAGGTAGGGAATAGACACAGGATAATTTGGGTGCTAGGGAGAGGGCAATACACAAGAAGGGGGAGAACAAGGTGGATGAGAAAACAATTAGGCAGGTTTGCATGGACTAAGTGAGAGAGAGGTAAATAATGATGTATGCACAACCTTGGAACAACAGGGCTTTGGGATATAGGGATTGAGACATGGTTGGAATGGGCAAAAGGGGAGAAATAATGTTAAAATGCTTGGCTGTCTTTTGAGGCTTGTTTTCCCTGCCATACCATTCTAAAATAGACACTTGAGGGGTAGAGAAAGGGATAGCCAGAAATAGCACCATAGAAAGCTTGTAAGTCCATCTTCTGCCTATAACTGATTGTTGTTGTTGTTGTTATATGCCGTGGAGTTGGTTCTAACTCATAGCAACCTTGTACAGGGTTTCCGAGGCTGTAAATCTTTATGGGAGCCGAAAGCCTCATCTTTCTCCCTCAGAACAGCTGGTGGTTTCGAACTGCTGACCTTGCGGCTCACAGCCCGATTCATAACTACTACGCGACCAGAGCTCCTTTATAACTGATTGGAATACCTAAAATGGGGCTACAATGTGCCCAGTGAGGGAGGCTTCCTGTGGAGCCTCTGCATTACATAAGACCATAGGTGGAATACTGAACCTCACCCAGAATCTTCTGAGGTGGGAAATTTCCACCTGAAAGGACAAGCAGACCAGCCTGGAGCTGCTAGAATAATGGAAGTTACTTCTTGAAAGAAAGACCGACTGACAGGAAAAATACAAAACATTATAGGCAGACCGACTGATTACTACAAGAACAAGCAAGTTGATGGCCCAGGAGACATCAAGGCAAGTGGTTAGGTCCCCTCAGGGCAAACCCCCTTCCAAGACTAAGACTCAATGGGAATAGATGAGCAGACATGCACTCTGATTGGTGACCATGTTTGTCACCAATGAGGGGAAGTGAGGGAAAAACAGCAGTGAAGCTGCGAGGTAAGGCCTACAACATTCAATAGACTCCTGTGAACCCGGGTGGAGACCTGGTTGGCCAGCACTGTGGCAAGACCTGGGGACTCTTGGACCCATGTCTCAGTGACATAGCCACAGAGGACTCGAGTGGAGAGTGAAGTGTCCAGCTGATAAGAAGAGAGGGCATATGCACAAGAACATCCACACTTGCAGATGATACCCATTTGACCTGGCTTCAATGGCTGGATGATCAGAGCTTAACTAAAAGAAGAAAGAAGAGGGAAAAAAATAGTCTGATACAATTTGATAAATTTGACTACGTCTATGGATGCAGTAGCTCAAAAGAGGGAACAAATCTTTACAGTGAGGATCATTCCCACCCCCTCCATATACAGAGTAGACAGGAATGGGCAACTTGGACACTGGCTATCCAAAATGGGGGGCCACAAAGGCAAGAAGTGACTGGCTTACAAGCTTTCAGGAGTGAGCCTAAATCCAGAGGGCACGGAAGAAGGTAGAATATCCACTGAGTACTACCCAATCTTTCTGGACTGGGCTGATGAAAGGAGATGGGTATGGGACTCTTGTGGTACAATAGTGAATAACTGCTATCAGGACTGATTGTGAGGGTTGGAAATGTAAAGGTAGACATTTTGTAGCAAAAGGGGGGTAGTGATTGACTATGCAGTCCAGGAGCAGAGGTCCCTGGAACCATCTAGGGAGAAGAGCGGAATGAGAGATCCTACCCAGAGAGGCAGTGATGCCAGAGATGGAGGCAGAGACGAAGACGTGGAGAGATGGAGTGGCTGGAGACTCTAGACTCAGCTAGGGAGAGGGGCTGTGTGCTGCTGACTGGTGGGGGGGGGGGGCGGGCTTGAAGGGTATACCCTTTGGTTGGTTGATTATGCATGGAGGGGACTGTAACCATGGCAACAAAACAATTATACAATAGGATGAATGTAAAGCTAATGTTCTTCCATGGAAATTATCACATAATTCACAATAAAACATTTTTTAAAAATGTTGTTTATGGGTTCAATGGTGAGGATATTCGTTTTCTTTACATTGACTTTACATTGATTTGTCGATTTTATTGATCCTTTTAAAGAACCAATGTCTTGTCTTGTTGATTCTTTCTATTGCTTTCCTGTTTTCTATTTCATTTATTTCTGCTCTAACTTCTATTATTTATTTTCTTCTGGTGACTGTACGCTTACTTTGTTGCACTTTTTCTAATTATTGAAGCAGCTGGGTTAAGGTGGTAATTTTTATTATTCTTTTTGTATGTGTGCATTTATTGCTATAAGTTGCCCACTAAGAACCACTTTTACTGTATCCCATCTGTGGAAAGAGATGGAACATCTCCATATCATCAGCTAAAATAAGGCCAGGGACAGACTGCAGAACAGACCATCAAATGTTCATATGCTAGCTCAAGTTGAAGCTGTAAAAAAATTAAAACAAGTCCATGTGAGCCAAAATGTGACCCCTTGAAGGTATTCCACCTGAATTTAGAGATTATTTGAAGAACAGATTTGGTGCATTAGACACTAAAGACCAAAGACCAGAAGAGTTGTGGGATGACATCAAGAACATCATACAGGAAGAAAGCAAAAGGTCTTTAGGAGCATAAGAAAGATGGAAAAGACCAAAATAAGAGCAAGAAGAGACTCTGAAACTTGCTCTCCAGTGTAGAAATACTAAAGCAAATGGAAGAAAGGAGGAGGTAAGGGTCTGAATAGAAAATTTCAAAGGTCAGCTCAAGAAGACAAAGTCAAATATTATAACGAAATGTGCAAAGACAGGGAGTTAGAAAACTAAAAGGGAAGAACACACTCAGCACTTCTCAAGCTGAAAGAATTGAAGAAAGAATGTAAGCCTCGATTTGCAATATTAAAGGATTCTATGGGCACAATGGAGTCCTGGTGTGGCGCTATGGGTTAATGCGTGGGACTGCAAAGTCAGTTTGAACCACAAAGTTGAAAGTTGGTGGTTCAAGCTCACCAGTCTCTGCTCGGGAACCCTACACAGGATTGCAATGGGTTGGAACCTACTTGACGACACTTAACACTTAACAGCAATGGGAAAAATACTGAATAATGCAGAAAGCATCAAAAGAAGATGGAAATATACACAGTTATTGTACCAAGAAGAAATGGTCAATGTTCAATCATTTCAAGAGATAGCATATGATCAAGAGCCAATGACACAGAAGGGAAAAGGCCAAGGTGCACTGAAGGCATTGTCAAGGAACAAGGCACCAGGAAATGATGGAATATAAATTGAAATCTTTCAAAAAACTTATGAAGCACTGGAGGCACTCACTCGTCTATACCAAGAAATTTGGAAGACAGCTACAGTTATAAGGATAACTGACTGGAAGAGTTCCATATGTATGCCAATCCCAATGAGAGGTGACCCAATGGAATGTAGGCAATATCAAGTAATATCTCATGCAAATAAAATTTTGCTCAAGATAATTAAAAAATTGTTGCAATAGTACATTGACAGAGAACTGCCAGAGGTTCAGACAGGATTCAGAAGAGAATGTGGAATGAGGGATATAATTTCTGAGACCAGATGGATCTTGGCTGAAAGCAGAGACCACCAGAAAGATGTTTACCTGTGATTTATTGATGATGCAAAAGCTTTCAATTGTGTGGACCCTGACAAGCTATGAACAGCATTGAGGAGAATGAATGTTCCAGAATACTTACTTGTGCTCATGAGGAATCTGTACATAAACCAAGAGGCAGTTGTTTGAACAGAATAAGGTAACACTGACTGGTTTAAAATTAGGAAAGGTGTGTGCCAAGGTTGTGTTCTTTCACCACATTTATTCAATCTGTATGCTGAGCACTAATCTGAGAAATTGGATTATGTGAAGAAAAATATGGCATCAAGATTGGAGGAAAGATCATTAACTACCTGAGATATGCAGATGATACCACCTTGCTTGTTGAAAGTGAAGAGGACTTAAAATACTTACTGATGAAGATCAAAGACCACAGCCTTCAATGGCTTGCACTTCAATGTAAAGAAAACAAAAATCCTCACCACTGGACCTATAAACAACATCCATATAAATGGAGAAAAAATTGAAGTTGTCAAAGACTTCATTTTGCTCATATCAACCATCAACACTCATGGAAGCAGCAGTCAAAAAATCAAATGACGTATTGCATTAGGCAAATCTGTTGTACAAGACCACTTTAAGGTGTTCAAGAGCAAAGATGTCAGTTTAAGGACTAAGGTGAGCCAGACCCAAGCCACGGTATTTTCAATAACCTCATATGTGAAAGTTGGACAACGAATAAGGAAGACCATAGAACAATTGATGCATTTAAGTGATGGTTTTGGAGTATTAAAAGTACATGGACTGCCAAAAGAACAAATAAATCTGTGTTGAAAGACGTACAGCCAGAATGCTCCTTGGAAGCCAGGATGACTAGAGTTTGTCTCTCATACTATGGACATATTATCAGGAGGGGCCAGTCTCTAGAGAAGGATATCATGTTTGGTAAAGTGGAGGGTCAGAAAGAAAGAGGAAGCCCACCAACAAGATGGATTGGCACAGTGGCAGCAGCAATGAACTCAAATGTAGCAGATCGTGAGGTTGGCACAGCACCCACGTAGTGTTTTGTTCTGTTGTGCAGAGTCACTCAGTTGTTCCTGACTCGATGGCACCTAACAACAACAACAAAAATGTTTTAGTATGTTCTGTGTTTGTTCTCATTCAACTGTAGGGATTTTCCCCCTATTGGTCTTTTACCTGGTAGCTTTTAGGGAGGGTGTTGATTTCTTATTTTATAGCATTGTGATCTGAGAAGATGCTTTGTAGTAGTCTGATGTTTTTAAATTTACTGAGGTTTACTTTGTGACATAACATATGAGCTATTATGGAGAATGTTCCATGTGCACTGGAAAAGAATGTATATTATGCTGTTTTGGGGTTAAGTGCTCTGCATAACACGATGAGGTTACGTTGGTTGATTGTGTTGTTTAGTTCTTATGCGTCTTTGTTGAGTTTCTTTCTAGTTGTTCAGTCTTCCATGGAAAGCAGTGTATTAAAATCTATTATTATTGTAGAGTTGTCTCTTTCTATTAGAGTTTGATTTATGTATTTTGAAGTTCTTTCATTGGAGGCATAGATATTTATTATAGTTGTATCCTCTGGTTCTTTGATCTTATAATCATGATATAATGTCCTTCTTTGCATCTTACTCTGGTTTTTGCCTTAAGGTCTATTTTATCAGAGATCAGTATTGCTACCCCTGCTAGTTTTTTATTTCCATTAGCCTGATATATTTTTTCCATCCTCTGATTTTTAGTCTATTTTTGTCTTTTGTGTGTAAGGTGTGTCTCTTATTGAAGATTGAAGGATCTTGTTTTCTTATTCAGTCTACCACTCTGTTTTGACTTCAACATTTAATCCATTTACATTCATTATAATTATCGATACATATGCATTTATTGCTGTCATTTTACTGGGGGTTTTTTGGCTTGTTTTGTTTTTGTGGTGTTGCTAGTTTCTTTGTTCTCCATACATTTCTGTGCTGAGTTCCTTTTGTTTGGGGGTTTTCTTTTCATTTCTTCATTGCTGTTGTTTTAATGTTTACTATGTCTTTCTGATTTTCCTCTTTTTAAGTTTAATGTGACGGTATATTCATTTTATTTGAGATTACCCTGTAAATTTGTTAACATTTTCCCCATTTAAAAGTCTGTTTTATATAAAAATCTACTTGACTACTTCACCATTTGGAAATTCTGGATCTACACGATTCCCTCTTTTGCTTTGTAGTTGAATTCATTATAAATTGACATCTCTGGATCCGTTTTCAGTCTTGTAGGTTTGTTTTGCTTTGGATACTTCACTGGACCCACCTGTTGCTCCTCAGAAACCCTGTGCAGGGTTGCTAATTCAGAACTGACTCGACAGCACTTCACAACAGCAACATACCTGGGTTGAGTTCTGGGTGGTATTGTCATGTATATTAATTTCCAGCTGTTGTCTTCTGTTGTTGGTTCTCAGTCCAATGAACACGCCTTAGTACTTTTTGTAAATTCAGTATGGTTATCGGTGTGACGCTGTGGGATAATGCATTGGACTGCAAAGTCAATTTGAACTGCAAGGTCAGTGGTTCAAATGCACCAACTGCTCCTTGGAAACCCTATACAGGGTCACTATTAAGAGTTGGAACTAACTCTTAACAACTTAACAACAACAACAACAGTATGATTATTACAAATTCCTGTTTATTTGAAAAGGTCCTATTTTTGCTGTCATATTTGAGGGAGACCTTTGCTGGGTATATGATTCTTGGTTGGCAATTTTTTTCTTTCAGAGTTTTGTACATGTCATCCCATGGCCTTCTTGCTTGCATGGTTTCTGCTGAGAAAGCAGAATTTAGCCTTACTGGTTCTCCTTTGTAGGTAACTTTTAATTTTTCCTGAGCTGTTCTCAGGATTTTTTCCTTGTCTTTGACTTTGGAGAGTTAGATTATGCCATATCCTGGTGATTTTCTTTTGGGGTCTATCCTCTTTGGTGTTCATTCAGCTTCTTGAATGGTTACCATCTCGTCTTTCATGATGTTAGGGAAGTTTTCTTTCAGCAACTCTTCAACAACTTTCTCCATGCTTTTTATTATCTCTGCTTGTTCTGGAATTCCAATCCATAAATCTCAGTCTTTCTTCTGTTTTTTTAAAATTGTTTTTCTAACTTACTAGCATTGACAGATTATCTTCTAGGTCACTAATTTGGGCTTCTATTGATTCAAATCTACTCCTTAGCCCTTTCAGTGTATTATACATTTCTGAGATCTTAATATTAATCTTCTAGATTCCTACTTGTAGATTTTGTATTGTTTCAAAAATTGCATTTATTTTGACTGTTGGTTCTTGTAGTGTTTTCCTAAATTCTTCTGAAGTTTCTTTTTGTGTTCTCCTTGCTTTTTATCAATCTTTCTGTCAATTCGATAAAGTTACCTAAATATCATTCTTTGGAATTTTCTCAGGTATTTCCATGATCTTTTCTTCCTCAGAAACATTTTCTAGCTCTGCATCTTGATCATTTGTTTGAGCCACGCTCTTGTTTCTTTGTGTAAGCTAAAATCATCTGCTGTCTTCAAGACATGGTGGTGCTCCTTATATTTGTATTTAACTGAGGAGTGTATGCTTAAGTGTTTTAAGGCTCTCACCAACTATCTCCTGGTGGCTGTGATTAGACAACGGAAGCGGGTGCACTGTTTTTCATTTGTCATTGTGCATCTCAGTTTATGGTGGGTTTCGTTGGTGTTGGCTGATATCTATAATTGATCAAGTGGTATAGGAACTGGTATTGTCCAGTGGGTGGAGCTGCAAAGGGTACAGTTGTGGTTAAAATGCACGGTTGAGGGCAAGGTTGCTGTCTTCCGTTGGGTGGGGCAAAAAGAGAAAACACCCAAGGAAAACAAAACAGAACAAACAACAGTAAAACAGAATATAATAATGGAGCAAAAATGGATAGCAACAAATGGAATATAATCTAATCACAAAAAATGAGAAATGTGGGACAGGGAAATAGAGCTGTAGAAGAGAAAAATGAGAAAGAAAGGGAAGGTGAAAAGAGACTAGAGGTTGGAAAGGAAAAAAGAAGAGGGTGGCTATGAGAAACAGAAGAAAAGAAAGTAAAACAGAAGTAGAGATTGTTGTTGTTGTTAAGTGCCATTGAGTCAGTTCCAACTCATAGTAACCCTGTATAGGGTTTCCAAGGCTGGTGGGTTTGAACTACCGACCTTGCAACTGAAACTGACCTGGCGATCCAGTGCTTTATCCTACAGTGCCACACCAGGATAAAAAACACTAAAAAATATATATATAAGGAAGATGAAAAGAGAAAGAGATTAGTGATTGGAAAGAGAAAAAGAAGAGGGTGGAAATGAGAAACAAGAAAATCCAAAAGTGGAGATAGAAAGGATAAAAGTCAAGGAAAGGGAAAGACAGGAAGGAGAAGAAAGAATAAATGAACAAAATGAATGAAATAATAAAAGGGAAAAAAACAGTGCAGTTGTTGGACCCAGAGAGAAGAAAACTCTGGGGAGCTCCTGCCAGCAAGGAACTCACAAGGTAGGTGGACGAGAGATGTGAGGGCTGACTTCCCAGCCCTAGATGGAGTTCCTTTAGGCCTAGGTGTTGTCTATGTTTGGGGCATACAACCTAGAAGTAGTTTCTAGTTTTAGTATCTGTCAGAACCATAGGGCAGTTAGAGGCAAGATGGCAGATTCTGAAGGTTCCTGTCAGTCTAATTCTGTCCTGGAGGCTCTCTGGGTTCTGTAAATCTGGAGTAGAACTCTCTGAATCCAGACACCAAGGCAGTGCAGTGGGCACCTGCCTCACAGTGGTTCAAACCATTGGCTCTGAACTCCTGGACAGCAGGGTCTGTGTTGGGGGTAGATGAAGGTAGGAGCCAATCTCACCTCTGTTACCCAAGGAAGTGGGGTCTGCTGTCTGTCTGTCTCTCCAAAGCTGCTTACAAAAGTTCAAGATGGCCATGCCTCATCAGACTGACAGCCTGTTCACTGTCTCCTTCTTTCACAGCCCCTGCTCAGCTACTCCTTCCAATAGGTATTCAGTTCCATTCTCTAATCGTTCCTCTGAAGCTCAGGGTTCCAGACTGTCCTCTGTGTTTCATTTGGTCTCTTGTGTCTTGGTTGGAGAACATTTTGTAAGCATGTCTGCCTAGTCTGCCATCTTGCAGACTATTATCTTTCCATTCCATTTTTCCACTTTTTGAAACCCATTTATATGATATGCAAAAAAAAAAAAAAAAATTCTCTCATATGTGGGCTGTCTTTTCACTTTTTTGAAGGTGTTCTGTGAAGCCCTTATTTTTAAATTTTGATAAGGCCCAATTTATCCATGCTTTCCTTTGTTGCTTGTGTTTTGCTGTAATATTTAAGATATTTTTGTCAAACCCAAAGTCATGAAGATTTTTTCCTGTTTTCTTCTAAAAGCTTACAGTTTCATCTCTAAACATTTCTGGGATCAGTTATTCTTCTCTGGGTACCTACAGACTCTGCTCACCTCTCTCAGAGCACTGGTCCTTTGTACTGGAATTCTATCTCTACCATCAGACTTTTGGAGTGTAAGGATAATGTCTTTGCTTGTCCTTGTATTCTTGTGCCTAGCACAGAGCCTGTCCCAGAAAAGGCATCTGAAATATTTGTTGGAGTTTATGCATGCACGTGAATGGAATGAGGAAAGACCTTTCCTTGGGATGTACAACTCAGCAACACAAAGTTCTTGGGGCTACAGCCACTTACTTCCATATATGTAGACACCCTTTCCTGTTTTAAACACCCTAGTCTAGTATCTTAACAAAAACACACTTTCACTTGTAGAAAATCCACAAATTATATCATATCAAACATTTTAAGTGCACCTATATTCCACGTAAGTTTAATTTCTGTAGTAAAAACAAAGATTTTTACATGTTTACAACTTGGGGTCCTCACTTGTCTATCAGTTTGCTGTACTGTGGTGGCCTGTGTGCTGTTGTGATGTTGAATGCAATGACACTGGTGTTTAAAATACCAGCAGGGTCACCCATGGTGGACAGGTTTCAGTAGAGCTTCCAAACAAAGATTAGACTAGTAAAAAAAAACAACAGTCCACACTTCTGAGGGACGAGCCACTGAAAACCTGATGAAAAGCAGCAAAACACTGTCTGATATAGTGCTGTAAGATGAAGCCCTCAGGTTGGAAGGCACTCAAAAATACAACTGAGGAAGAGCTGCCTTCTCAAAGTAGAGTCTACCTACTTTGACGTGGATGGAACAAAGCTTTCAGAACCTTAATTTGCTGATGGGGCACAGCTCAAAATGATAAGAAACAGCTGCAAAATATGCATTAATGACTGAAATGTGGAATGTATGAAGTATGAATCTAGGAAAATTGAAAGCTGTCAAAAATGAAATGTAACTTAAAAAAATCAATATGAAATGAACAGACATCAGCCATTCTGAATTGGGCAATCATGGTTTACTATACTGGGAATGACAAACTCAAGAGAAATGTTGTCACACTCATCATCAAAAAGAACATTTCAAGATCTGTCTGAAAACCACAGGAGAATTGCTATGTTTGAGTTACAGTGTTGGTAAAGAATACTGAAAACACATGGGACTGCTAGAAGAACAAACAAATCTGTGTTGGAAGAAGTATAGCCAGAATGCTTCTTAGAAGTCAGGATGACAAGACTTCATCTCTCATACTTCAGACGTGTTATCAGGAGGGACTAGTCCCTGGAGTAGGACATCATGCTTGGTAAAGTAGAGGGTCAGTGAGAAAGACGAAGACCCCCAACAAGACAGATAAGCACAGTGGCAGTAACAATGAAATCAAGCATAACAACAATTGTGAAGATGGAACAGGATTAGATAATGTTTTCATCTGTTGTACACAGGGTCACTATGAGTTGGACAGTAACATATAACAATAATGTCTTGAAGTATGATTTGTAATAGGATAATATCTGTACACATACAAGGGAGACCAGTTAATATAACTATTATTCAAACTTACCCACCAGCCATCAAAATCAAAGATAAAGAAATTGAAGAGTTCTACCAACTTCTTCAGTCTGAGATTGATCTAACATGCAAGATGGATAAATACTGAGTACTGGAATGAGGAAGTTGGAAACAAAGAGGAAGGCTTGGTAGTTGGAAAATACAACCTTGGTGATAGAAATTATACTGGAGATCGCATGATAGAATTTTGCAAGACCCATGACTTCATTCCAAATACCTTTTTTCAACAACACAAATGGTTACTATACATGTGGACTTTGTCAGATTGGATACATAGGAATCAAACTGACTACCTCTATGAGAAGAGATGATAGAGCTATCACCATCCAAAACATGGCCAGAGACTGACTGTGGAAAAGACCACAATTGCTTAGATGCAAGTACAAGTTGAACCTGAAGAAAATCAAAACATGCCCACAAGAGTCAAAGTACTGTCTTAAGTATATTCCATCTGAATTCAGAGACCATCTCAAGAACAGATTTTAGATCCATTGAACACTAATAACCGAACACCAGAAGAGTTGTGGGATGACAACAAGAACAAGAACATTACACACAAAGAAAGCAAAAGGTCATTAAAAGAAAGAAAGAAAGAAAACCACAGGAAAAATAAAACCCAAAGTGAATGTAAGAAGCTATTTTGAAACTTGATATTGATCGTAGATTAGCTAAAGCGAATGGAAAAAATGATGAAGAAAAAGAGGTGAACAGAATATTTCAAAGGACAGCTCAAGAAGACAAAGTAAAGTATTATAACAAAAAGTACAAAGACCTAGAGTTAGAAAACCAAAAGGGAAAAATACATTCAGCATTTCTCAAGCTGAAAGAACTGAAGAAAAAATTCAGGCTTCAACTAGCAATATTGAAGGATTCTGGGGAAAATACTGATTGAATGATTCAGGAAGCATCCAAAGAAGATGGAAGGAATGCACAGTTACTGTACCAAAATGAATTGGTTGACATTCATCTACTTCAAGAGATCCTATACGAACACAAACCAGTGGTTCTGAAGGAAGAAGTCCAAGTTATACTGGAAAGTATTAACAAATAAACAAGGATCCAAGAATTGACAGAATACCAACTGAAATGTTTCAACAAATTGATGCATCACTAGAAACACTCATTAATCTGTGTCAAGAAATTAGGAAGACAGCTACCTGGCCTACCAACTGCCCATTCCAAAGAAAGGTAACCTGACAGAATGCAGAAATCATCAAACAGCATCATTAATATCATATGCAAGTAAAATTTTGCTGAAGATAATTTTAAAATGGTAGCAGCAGTATATCAACAGGAAGCTGTCAGAAATTCCAGCTGGATTCAGAAGAGGATATGGAATGAGTGATACAATTGCTAACGTCAGACAGATCTTGGCTGAAAGCATAGAATACCAGAATTATATTTATCTTTGTTTTATTGGCTAAACAAAAGCACTTGACTGTGTAGATCATAACAAACTATGGCTAACACTGAGAAGAATGGGAACTTCAGAACACTTCATTTGGCTCATGTGGAACTTGTAAATAGAACAAGAGGCAGTCCTTCTAACAAAACAAGGGGATACTGTGTAGTTAAAAATCAGGAAAGGTGCGTGTCAGGGTTACATCATACTTTTCATCATATTTAGTCAATCTGCAAACTGAGCAAATAATCCAAGAAACGGACTATATGAAAACTAACATGGCATCAGGACTGAAGGAAGACTTATTCCCATGTAATATATACATGGGAATCCTGGTGTGGCGCTGTGGGCTGTGGGCTAATGCATCAGACTGCAAAGTCATTTGAACTGCAAGGTCAGTGGTTCAAGCTCACCAGCTGCTTCTTGGAAACCCTATAAAGGGTCACTACGGGTTGGAATCAACTTGACGGCACTTAACAACAAGAACAACAAATATATAGACGACACAATCTCACTTGCTAAAAGCAAAGAGGATTTGAAGCACGTACTAATGAAAATTAAAGTATACAGTCTTCAGTATGGATGACAACTTACTGGAAAGAAAACAAAAGTCCTCACAACTGAAACAATATATGATAAATGGAGTTATCAAGGATTGCATTTTACTTGGATCCACAATCAATGTTTATGGATACAGGAGTCAGAAAACCAACCTACATATTGATTGGGAAACTCTGCTGCAAAAGACTTATTTATTTATTTAATATGAGAACATTTATTGCATAACTAAACAGTCACTGAAGAATGATATCATGTTTGGTAGGATGGAGGGTCAGACAAAAAGAGGAAGATCCCCAGCAAGATGGACTGGCAAAGGGGCAGCATCAATGGGCTCAAGCGTGGTAATAATTGTGAGATTGGCCCAGGATAGGGTAGTGTTTTGTTCTGTTGTGCATAAGGTTGGCACCGACTCGATGGCACCTAACAACAACAACAACAACTAACATTGAACTGGTGTGGCGCTGTAGGACAAAAATTGAACTGTTAACTGCAAGGTCGGTGACTCAAATCCACCAGCCCCTGCTTGGAAAACCTATCCAAGGTTGCTATGAGTAAGAAACAACTGAAGGGCACTTGAGAACGACAAAAACAAAAAACATTGAAATCCTTGAAACAAACTGGATTCTGCGCTAACTGCCCCCTTGGGTTTATGTAATCCTTGCCTCAACCTGCAGCATACATGTTTTAAGTGTCTAGTTTGACAAGTACCGGTGGTATCTCATCTTTTAGCCGTGGCACTCCAGTTACTTTCTCTTGTGCTTGGAAGGATAGCCACATTTGCCACAGATCAACTTGTATGGGTGGTAGGACTTGGAGCCTCACTGGTGGCACAATGCGTATACATTTTTGTGATGCTTTCCTAACGATGTCATTCCCTTCCTCATCTGGCTTCTGTGTCCAAGACCAAAGAGCAAAAGACCTCTTTAAAGTGTTAAAGAACCAAGATTTCAGTTTGAGTACTATGTATGTGACAGCTGGACAATGCATAGGAAGACCAGTGAAGAATTAATGCACTTGAATTACAATGTTGGTGAAGAATATTGAAAGTACCATGGACTACCAGGAGAACAAATAATTCTGTCTTAAAGAGGTACAGCCAGAATGACTCATAGAAGCAAGGATGGCAAGACTTTGTCTTGTGTATTTTGGACATATTGTCAGAAAGTACCAGTCCCTGGAAAAGAACATCATGCTTGGTAAAGAAGACGGTAAGTGAAAAAGAGAAAGACCCCCAACAAAATACACTGAATACAGCCCTTTCGCATGCGGCCTTTGCCGGACCGGTTCCTCTCTGAGGAGCTTGGGACACGTGTGGAAGGGCAAACTGTGGACATTGGGCAGATGCAGCCCAGGATGACTTGGAAATAGAGCAGCACCCCTGAGGAAAGGAAATCGTGTCAGGCAAACTGTCTGTACATAATAGTTCTCAGATCACTTGACATGAGTGAGAAATCTTCCTCCATCAGAAACTCAGATGTCTGACAGCAACTCTTTGTGACACCAAGATAAGTAATTGTCATGAAGTTCCCTCTGCATCCCCAACAGTTGGCAAGAGGGAATGGCCTTGTGAATTTCACCTTGCCAACCTGTATTCTAGAAAATGAAAACTAGGCCTTGGAAATCAGCAGTGTGACACCTCAGGAAAATGTCTGAAGGAAGAGCAGCTTTCATCAGAGCCTGTGATCACCAAGTTAATGCTATAGGATGTTGTTAAGTGCTGTCAAGTCAATTCTACTCATAGAGACCCTGTATATAATGTTTTCGAGGAACAGTTGGTGGGTTTGAATAATCAGCCTTGTGGTTAACAGTCCAATGCTTATCAAATTTGTGACAAAAAAAATTCTAACTGGTTCATCTTCAGAGTAAAGAGAACAAAGGCAACTTAGCTGACCCAGGGCACAAATTGTTACCTGGCTACCACAGAAGAGGAGGCGGAGGAAACCTGTTTAAGAAACAGAAGCTTTAAACTAGGATATAACCATAAAAGGTACTCAGCCAATGAGGAACTAGGAGAGCTAGGAATAAAATACTTGTGAAACTGCAAAGATAACATTGACTACATAGGCTACAACAATGGACTCACACATAACAACAATTGTGAGGATGTCACAGGACTAGGCAGTGTTTTGTTCTGTTGTGTATAGGGTCACTATGTGCCAGAGCAGACTCGAAGGCACCCAACAATAACAATTCAAGTTTCCTTATAAATTAAGGATGCCTGACGGTACAGTGGATTAAACATTGGGCTGCTAACCAAAAAATAAAGGGTTTAAACCCACCAGCTACTACGCAGGAGAAAGAGGCAGCCTGCTTCCATAAAGATTTAGTCTCTGAAATCTGCAGAACACTTTTACTCTGTTGTATAGGATCACTATGAACTGGAATCGAGTCAACAGCAGGGGGTTTTGGGTATATGTTCATTATTCATCTTCTTTTGTAGTTTATACATTTTCTTTTTCTGGGTATATTTTGAGTTCAGGTGTGATGCATGCTACTGAACCAGTGACAAGAGTAGTTCTGAATGGCACAAATAGTATTCAGAAAAAAAGATTCAATAAAAGCCAGGTTGATTGGCTCTACCTTTTACTAGGGAACTTACCAGACAGGAGTTGGTGACAAAATTCCCATGACGAACCGAGTCACCTGGGTAGAAGTCCATACTCGGCAATGTAGTTTATATACTTAATACTTATGTACAAGAATACCCAGGAAAAAGATATAGCTAATCTATTATGGATGAGATTATTTTTGTATTAGTTAATGGATTTCAATTGATGTTACCATGAAGTCAGGTGTTTTGTGTATGTTTCTGGCCCAAGCCATTGCTCAGTTCTGGCTGTCTCCCAGAGTCCTTTGCAGACAGGGTCCATCTTGTATTGTTCAGGGCCCTCTCAGAGAGCAGCTCATTCGTAAAAATAAAATTACATTTCATAGGATTTGAATTAAATATCTATTAATTCGTTCTTTGTTTTCTTTTTTGGAAACAATGTGGTGTGTTTTTTCTTCCAGGTTTCAGACATTTGTGTATTACTTGAAAGTGTCATGGGTCACAGGCACTATGTCTTCAAAAGCTAAAACTGAACTCTCACTAAATCTGACCACCCCTCCTTCTCATCACTTCAATGACTTTTCAAAAAGAACTGACCAAAAAAAAAAAAAAAAAAAAACAATGTTTGATTAGTGTGAAAAATTGGAACCTTCATGCCCTGTTAAGGGAAAAGTTAAATGTTAAATGTTAAAGCATGTTCACATAGAAACTTGCAAACAAATGTTGATAGCAGCATTATTCAAATAGCCAAAATGCATTTAAACAATCAACATATTCATCAGCTGATAAGTGGATACACAAAATATGGTGTATATCTATACAATGGAATATTATTCAGTCAAAAAGGAATCAAGTGTTGGTACATGCCTCTATATGGATGGACCTGAAAATAAGCTAAATGAAAGAAGCCAGTCAGAAAAGGCAATAGAAAATGATTCCATTTATATAAAATGCTCAGAATAGTCACATTTATATAGAAAGAAAGTAGTTTGCCAGGGGTTGTAGGGGATAAAGGGGGCTGGAAGGAAACAGGGAGCAATTGCTAATAGGTATAGGTTTTCTTTTTAAGGATGATAAAAATGAAAATGTTCTCAAATCGATTGTCGTGATGGTTATACTGACAACTTTTGAAATGTACTCTGAAAAAGTATATGAATTATATCTCCAAAAGTATTATAGGGGGGGAAAAATGAACTGATCCTCAAAGCAAGCTCAATAACTTCCCTTAAAAGCAGTGCCTCCCACTTTTCCCTACTTAATAGCTACTTGATCATCCAATATAAAATTTTCCCCTCCCTTCTTCCCCCTTAACCTTTGTTGTTGTCAGGTGCCATCGAGTCGGAACCCACTCATAGCGACCCCATGCACAGCAGAACGAAACAATGTCTGATCCTGGGCCA
>NW_006408565.1:11121122-11123124 GCF_000296735.1 Chrysochloris asiatica | reverse complement strand
CTCAAGCTGATCTTTGAAATTTTCTGTTCAGCTCTTGCACCTCTTCAATTTTTCCATTTGCTTTAGCTTCTCTACGTTGGAGAGCAAGTTTCAGAGTCTCCTCTGACAGCCATTTTGACCTTAGCCTTATCAATTACCAAATCCTGCACGTTAAATTCTACAATGTCTTACATATTGTTGTTGTTGTTAAGTGCCATCCATTCAGTTCCAACCCATAGCGACCATGCATAGGATTTCCAAGGAGTGGCTGGTAAGCTTGAACCGCCAATCTTGCGGTTCAAACCAACGTTGCAGTTCAGTGCATTATATAGCTCCTCCTTTATGCCTACTGTTGTTTGTTCTAGTGGGAGCTTTTACTGCCCTTCTTTGGGGGGAGAGCATAATGTCCCATGGGCACTGTAGGATAAGCACTGCTAACCCCAAGGTTGTCTGTTAAAATCCACCAGCTGCTCCTTGGAAACCCTATACTGGGTCACTAAGAGTAGGACCCAACTCAATGGCACTTAATAGCAATAGCAGCAGAAATGTCACTCCAGTCCAATCTGGTACACTGTCTCCCAAAGAATCTTCCCAGGGTTTATAGGAAACCCCTGATTGTGTCTTCCCTAGACTTTGAGAACAGGGCTGTGTCTCTTCCTCCCTCAAACTGAAGGGGCCCACCCTCTTAAGAGCCTTCCAGATACCTGGTCTGGTGCTGTAGGATAAACACTGGAATGTTAAAGACAAAGTCAGAGGTGGAAACCCACCAGCTGTTCCTCGGAAACCCTATAAAGGGTCACTATAAGTTGGAATCCATCACAGGTCTGTCAGTTTGTCATATTATGGTGGTTTGTGTGTGGCTGTGATGCTGGAAGTTATGCCACCAATATTTTAAATATCAGAAAGGTCACCCATGGTGGACTACTTTTAACTGAGCTTCCCGACTAAAACAGACTAGGAAGAAGGAGAGGCAGACTGCTTCTGAAAGTTTAGCCCTGAAAGTCATAAGGCAGTGGAACATAGTCAGGTATAGTACTAGAATATGAAAACATCATGAACAGCAACAGAATAGGAGCTCTGGTAGCGTAGTGGTTACGAATCAGGCTGCTAACCTCAAAGCCGGCAGTTCAAAACTACCAGCGGGACCGCAGGAGAAAGATGAGGTGTTCTACTCCCATAAAGATTTATAGCCTCGGAAACCCTGGGCAGGGTCACTATGAGTCAGAACCGATTCCATGGTACTTAACAACAACAACAATAGTACCAGAGATGAGCCCGTCACGTTGGAAAGCATTGAAAATATGATTGGAGAAGAGCAGCCTCCTGAAAGTAAAGTAAACTGTGATGATCCAAATGGAGTAAAGCCTTCAGGACCTTCATTGGCTGGGGAGGCACAACTCAAAATGAGGAGAAAGAGCTACAAACATCCATCAATAATCGGAACATGGAAAATTGGAAGCTGTCAAAAAATGAAATGGAACGCAAAAACATCGATATCCTAGGCATTAGTGAGCTGAAATGGACTGGTACTGACCAATTTGAATTTGACAGTCATATGGTTTACTATGCCAAGAATGAGAAATTGAAGAGAAATGTCACATTCATCATCAAAAAGAATATTTCAAGATCTATCTTAAAGTACAATGCTGCCTGTGACAGGATAATATCCACATGTCTACAAGGAAGACAAGAAAGAAGGAAAAGGTCAAAATGGATGTCAGAAGAGACACTGAAACTTGCTCTCCAGCAAAGAGATGCTTAAGCAAATGGAAGAAATGAGGAGGTCCAAGAGCTGAACAGAAAATTTCAAAGATCAGTTCGAGAAGATAAAGCCAAAATGTGCAAAGACCTGGAATAAAAAACCAAAAAAGAAGAACACACTCAGCATTTCTCAAGCTGGGGGAACTGAAGAAAAAATACAAGTCTCAACTTTTGTTATTGAAAGATTCTCTGGGCAAATTATTGAATGATGCAGAAAGCATCAAGAGAAGATGGAAGGAATATACAGTCACTGTACCAAAAG
>NW_006408565.1:11097319-11119757 GCF_000296735.1 Chrysochloris asiatica | reverse complement strand
CCAGGATCGGGCAGTGTTTCGTTCTGCTGTGCATAAGGTCGCTATGGGTCTGTACCGACTCGATGGCACCTAACAACAACAACAAAAAGGAAGACCAATTAATATCACTATCATTCAAATTTACACATTAACCACTAAAGCCAGTAAAGATAATATTGAAGAATTTTATCAACTTCTTAAGTCTGAAATTGACCAAATGTGCAATCAAGATGTGTTGATAATTACTGGTAATTGGAATGCAAAGATAGGAAACAAAGAAGAAGGATCAATAGTTGGAAAATATGGCCTTGGTGATACATTATGATGCTGGAAGTCACATGATAGAACTTTGTAAGATCAATGACTTATTCATTGCAAATACCTTTTTTAAACAACATAAACAATGACTACACACATAGATCTCACCAGATGGAATACACAGATCAAAGCAACTCATCTGTGGTAAAAGACAATGGAAAAGCTCAATATCATCAGCGAAAACAAGACCAGGGGCAGACTGTACAACAGATCATCAATTACTCAACATGCAAGCTCAGGCTGATGCTGAAGAAAATTAAAACAAGTTCGTGAAAGTCAAAATGCAATCTTGAACACATCCCACCTGAATTTAGAGACCATCTTCAGGACAAATGTGATGCATAGCACACTAATGACTGAAGACCAGAAGAGCTGTTGGATGACATCAAGAACACCAAACAGAAAGAAAGCAAAAGGTCATTAAGGAGACCAGAAAAAAGGGAAAGACCAAAATGAATGTCAGAAGAGACTTCCAGTATACAGAGGCTAAAACAAAAGGAAGAAATCAGGAGATAAAAGAGTTGAACAGAAATTTTCAAAGGACAGCTCAAGAAGACAAAGTCAAGGATTATAATGAAATGTGCAAAGACCTGAATTTAGCAAACAAAAAGGAAGAACACACTCAGCATTTCAATAAATAACATGTTAAGTGGAGAAAAGATTGAAGCTATCAAAGACTTCATTTTGCTTGGATCCACTATCAACACTCATGAAAGCAACAGTCAAGTAATCAAATGACAAATTGCATTAGGCAAATCTGCTGCACAAAACCTCTTCAAAGTGTTCAAGAACAAAGATGTCAGTTTGAGAACTAAGGTGCACTTGACCCAAGCCATGGTATTTTCGATAGCCTCATACACCTGTGAAGGTTGGACAATGAATAAGGAAGATGGTAAAATAATTGATGCATTTGAGTTACCATGTTGGAGGAGATTATAAAAAGTACCAACAAATCTGTGTTGGAAGAAAGGAATCCAGAATACTCTTTAGAAACCAGGATGTCAAGACTTGTCTCTCATACTTCGGACATGTTATCAGGAGGGGCCAGTCCCTAGAAAACAACATCACGCTTGATAAAGTGGAAGGTCAGTAAAAAAGAAGAAGACCCCCAACGAGATGGATTGGCATAGTGGCAGCAGTGATGGGCTCAAGTGCAGCAACGATTGTGAGGATGGTCCAGGACCACACTTTTTGTTCTGTTGTGCATAGGCTCGCTTTGAGTCTTTCTTAATGGACTCGAAGGCACTTAATAACAACCATTACAGAAACAAGGCTGTTTTCCCCGCTGGTTCCTAAAGACAGGAATGTCCCCTACTTCAGAATGGGACAAAGCTGTGTCCTATGTCTCTACATTTTGGGACTAACCTCAGGACTGTGCTTGACTGACAACAACATTTCTTCTCGCCTACTGGACCTACTCATCACCCTAGGCGGATACCCTACTCCCACCTCCGTTCCCAGAACCGCAGTGTCGACAGACCCGGCTAGGCTGCACGCACGCCCTCACTCCCTGAATTTCCAGCTAAACACGTTCACAGCTATCACGACCTAATTCCGCTGCCTCCTCCTGCCTCCGAGGGAGCGGAATCCGGAATCTGCTTCCAGGATGCGGGGTCCTGCTGGGGGAGCCGTGCCCAAGGATCTCACAGTGCTTTCGGACCTGTCAGGGCCAGGGGCCCAATCTGAGTGGGGAACTCCGGCGGCAGAAAGGCCAGGCCGTGGGCCAGGACTTACCACCCAAGGCCACCAAGCCGTCCCGCGGCGCCGCCATCTTGTTGTCACGCGGTTTCCCAGGCGACCAGGACCCGCCTGCTTCTCATTGGCCAATTTGAGAGCGGACACTGAACTAGGTACAGTCGTCTGTCCTCAACTTTTATTGATCCACAGAGACTAAACTTGGCGGGATACTGAAAATCCCAAGTGTACCGCTCTAAGAGGACTCTCTGGACTTGGAGAAATGGACTTCATTCATACTACTTCGAAGGCACAGAAAAAGCAGAACCTGGGATTTGATTAGATTTTGAAAATTGCTGGAAGAGAAACTTCTGGGCCTGATTATTAAGCCTGACTATGCCACTAATTTGCTGAATTGCTTTTGGGGAACATTCTCATCCCTCTGTTTCCCCATCTGATCAGTATAGTACCTTGTGGGTCCATTTTGAGGATGAATTGAAATGACTCAGGTACTTAATAAATGTTAAATTTGGGTTTCTGTGTTTACTGTTTGACCAGATGACTAACCTCAGGACTGTGCTTGACTGACAACCTTTCTTCTTGCCTACTGGACCTTAATTTGATGGGTGGTGCAAATTCTTATTCCTTTGTGTAAGAGTTTAGATACTTTCCCCTCCCTATGGTAAAATACTTTGTGTAAAATACTTGGTGTCACTTTTGGTAAATGTTTCTGCCCCTTGAGCCCTCATATGTAAAAGTAAGATGTTGGCTCAGACTTGAGTCACCAGAGTGACTAGAGGCAGTTTAGTTAATAGCATAGACTTTGGCCTTGGGACACTTGGCCTTAAATCCTTGGGCATTCAGGAAAAGACAAGCTCCTTGGAACATTCATTCCACACCATTTGGAGATGAGTGCCTTTCAAGTGTCAAGGATCCTGGCGGTGCGGTGTTTAAGAGCTCAGTTGGTAACTGAAAGGTCAGCGGTTGGAGCCCACCAGTCACTCAGTGGGGAGAAAGCTATGTCTGCCTGTTTCTGTGATAAGAGCAATCTTGGAAATCCTACAGAGCAGTTCTATTTTGTCCTATAGGGTCTCCACTAGTTGGAATCGACTCAGTGGCAGTGAATTTGGTTATGGTTTGGTTTCCAGGCGCCAATAGTATGAAGTTTACAGGTAAAAAAAACTGAAGCTCAGAAAAGGAAAATGATTTGTCTGAATTCATGCAGGTAGAAAGCAGGAAAAGTGGATTCAAGTCCAGAAATATGTACCTCCAGAATCCAAGCTCTTTCCAGAAGCTCCCACTGCAGAAAAACAGGCATACATGAATACACCAAGCTTTCAGATGGTACCGGTCCAATGCCAAAGGAGGAGGGGCTTCAGGTGGAACATGGGACTGGAGGAAGCGGGAGACGGGAGAACTTTCTTGCTGCTGGTCTAATCCCAGAAAGCTTTCTGAGGCTGGTGGTATGTAAGGTGAGAAAATTTGAAGCCTTCTGGGCCCAAGTGTTTTCTGGTAGTAATATTATGTGCAGCAATAGTAGAAACTTTATATTGCCACTTTGCTCATGTGCCTTCTGCTAATAAAGGTAAGCAATAACCACAATGTGGGCAGCAGGGGACTCTGGCCTGCTTCAGCTGGATGGGAGAGTTGGCATTTACCCAGGCATCATCACTCCACACCTCCTTCCATGAGCACTTAGTGAACATGGGAATTCACCATGGAAAAAAGATACAACAATCTGCTTCTCTCAAAATTCATATCCTGTAAATGTTCACCTAAAGCACAATTATATATTTACATAGAGGTTCTGGTGTGGCACCATAGAATAAGCACTGGACTACTAATGCAAGGTCAGTGGTTCAAACCTACCAGCTGCTTCTCATAAGCCCTATTACTGTTAAATGCTGCTGAGTCAGTTCCAACTCATAGTAATTCTATATAGTGTTTTCAAGGAGCTTCTGGTGGGTTTGAACTGTTGACCTTGTGGTTCAAAGCCCAGTGTTGATCCTACAGAACCACACCAGGAGTCCTGGAAACCCTATACAGGGTTTACGAATTTGGCTGCTATCCTCAGGGTCAGCAGTTCGAAACTACCAGCTGTTCCGCGGGAGAAAGATTAGGCTTTCTGCTCCTGTAAAAATTTACAGCCTCGGAAACCCTGTACAGAGTCGCTATGAGTCAGAACCGACTCCACGGCACATAACCACATGTTGCTGGTGGTGGTGCCGTTAAGTCAGTTTTGACTTACAGCCACCATGTCTGCATAGGGTTCCCAAGGAGCAGAAGGTGGGTTTGAACTTCTGACTTTGCTATAATTTACAGCCTTGGAAACATTATAGGGCAGTTCTATTTTGTCTTAAAATGTCGCTATGAGTCAGAATCTACTCGATAATAACAATATAATAGAGGTTTGCTTCATAGGATTAATGTGCAAATTAAATATCCAATAACAATTTCATATTATTGTTTCCAATATTAATTTACAAACAGAAAATAAGATCTCAGCTCCCCTAAGAGATATCTTTCTTCCAGACGTTTCTCTAGCCCTCATTGTGGAGAGTTCTGGAAATCCCTTCTAGATCTTCTGGCTCATGAAAAACTTGAGATTGAAGACCTGGGAGTTCAATGTGTCCAACTCCTCAGACTAAACAGAATTCCCTCTGAGCTTCTGGGATGAGGATCATCTATATTCTTTAAATTTTTGTTGTTGTTGCTAAAATAATACATAAAATTTTGTCATTTAACTTATTTGCCAATTAATTGGTATTAACTATGTTTACAGTGTTGGGCAACCATCACCACTGTTTGTTTCCAAGACGCTTTCTTCATGCCAAACAAAAACTTTGTACCCATTGAACAATAAGTCTCCATTAACCACTCAGTCCAGCACAGAATGAACACTCATCTACTTTATACGTCTATGCATTTCTGTTTCTTTTTAAATCCATTTAGTGATTGGATGCTCACTGCGAGACAGTGGTTGAAAAGCCCTGAACTAGAAGGAAGGGAGGTTCTGAGGATAGCTCTTTAAAAAGAAAAAATTTTTGTTGTTGAGAATATACACTAACTCAACCATTTCTATATGTACAGTTGAGTGACACTGATGATACAATCACTCTCATCCTCCTTTTCTGAATCATTGCTCCCCATTAACCTAAACTTACTGCTCCCTAAGGTCCCTTCCTATCTGGGTTAATGTGCCAGACTGAAAAGCCATTTGAACTGCAAGGTTGGCGGTTCAAGCTCACTAGCTGCTCCTTGGAAACCCTACACTTGGTCACTATGGGTCGGAACTGACTTGATGACACTTAACAACAACAGCAAGGTTCCTATCTAATCCTTCGATGTACTGGTGTCAATTTGATCCCATATAGATAGGTATTAAAAAGCATAATGATAAAGGTAGACATTCTTTGCTAGTTAAGTTGAACGGTTGTTTGGTTTTAAAGAATTTCATGGATGGTTTTGGTTGAAAGATTAAAGATAATCTCAAGGCAAAAGTTTCAGGGTTTCATACAGCCTCCATGGCTCTAGAAATTCTAAAGTGTTTGAGAATGCAGGAATTCTGTTCTGGATTTCCCCCCTTCTGATCAGGATTCTTCTATGAAGTCTTTGATCAAAATGTTCAAGCAATGGTAGCTGGGCACTGTCCACTTGTGGTCTCAGGGCAATTAGTTACACATTCCATTTCCTTCTCCTATTCCTGACGCTCTTTCTCATTGTTCCAGATGAATAGAGAACAACTGTACCTTGGAGGAGCCCCACGGGAGAAAGACATGCTTCCATAAACCCTATGGGGCAGTTCTACTCTGGCTACAGAGTCACTATGAATCCAAATTGACTAGATCAACAGTCTTGGGTTTTCTGGGATCCTTTTACATCTGATTGCTGCTTTCCAGCTTTTAAGTCCCCAGGCAGTATGCACTACAATAGGAAGTAGTAGAGAAACACTAAACAAGATATTAAGTCAATTAGTTAGGATATCTCATGAAACCATGATCCTAAAACGCCAAGCCAATTAACTAAATTTCATGAGGCTTGTGTTTGTACATAAGCAGCGTCAGCAGCTACTGTTGCTTTACTTTTTTGGCATTGTAAATATATCTAACGCACAACTCTTGCCATTCAGCTTTTATAAGTGTACAACTTATTGACAGCAATTACATGAATCAGCTGTGCAACCCTATCCTTAATGTGATTTTTGCATCACCATACACTAAAGTCAGTATTTAATAGCAACAACCCTACTCTTCTCTCCCACCCTTAGTAATCATTAATAAACTTGGTCTCTATACATTTGTCTTTTTATGTATGTGAGGGCATACAATATTTGTCCTTTTGTGATAGGCTTATTTCAGTCCCCATAATGTCTTCTAGCTCCACACATATGGTATCAAGACTTCATTTCTCATACTGGCTGACGAGTGTTCCACTGTATGTATGTACCACATTTTGTTTAGCCATTTATTCCTTGATGGGTATTTAGGTTGTTCCACGTTTGGACTATTATGAATAGTACAAGGATCAGCACTGGACTGCAAATCACAAGGTTGGAAGTTCAAACCCACCAGCTGCTCCTTAGAAACCCTATACGGGGTAGCTACGAGTAAGACCTGAATCAATGGCACTAAACAATAGCAACAATCAATGTTGGTGTACAAGTGTCTTTTTGAGACACTGCTTCCAAGCCTTTTGAATATATACCTAGGAGTGAAATTGCTGGGTAATATGATAATACAATCAAGATGTATTGATAATTACTGGTGATTGGAATACAAAAAGAAGCCCTAGTGACGTAGTGGGTTATGAATTGGGCTGCTAACCACAAGGTCAGTTTGAATCCACCAGCTGCTCTACGGGAGAAAGATGCGACTGTATCCTCCTATAAAGATTTACAGTTTCAGAAACCCAAAGTGAGGCAGTTCTACTCTATCCTATAAAGAGCTCTGGTAGCATAGTGCTTACGAATCGGGCTGCCAACCTCAAGGTCAGCAGTTTGAAACTACCAGCTGTTCCGTGGGAGAAAGATGAGGCTTTCTGCTCCCGTAAAGAGTTACAGCCTTGGAAACCCTGTACAGGGTTGCTATGAGTCAGAACCAACTCCACAGTACACAACAACCACAACAACTCTGTCCTATAGGGTCGCTGTTAGTCAGCATCAGCTTGGTGGCAATAAGAAAGTGGAATGCAAATGTTGGAAACAAGAAGGATCCATTTGAAAATACGGCCTTGGTGATAGAAACAATGCCAGAGATAACATGACAGAATCTTGTAAGATCAATGACATATTCATGACAAATAGATTTTTCAACAACATAATTGGATACTATATACATGGAGCTCACAGGATGGACTACACAGGAATCAAATCAACAACATCTGTGGGAAGAGATGATAGAGAAGCTCAATATCATCAGAGTAAGGCTGGGGCAGACAGTGGAACTTACCACTTAAATGCAAGTTCAAGTTGAAGCTGAAGAAAATGAAAATAAATCCTCGACAACCAAAATATGACCTTATTCTATCTATCAAAATAGACATATTCTATCTGAATTTAGCGACCAACACAAGAACAGATTTGACACATTGAACGCTAACAACCACCAGACGAGTTGTGGGACGACATCGAAGCCATCATACATGATAAAAACTAGAAGTTATTTAAAATATAGCGGGGGGGAAACGGATATCAGAAAAGAGTCTGAAACTTACTGTTAAATGTAGAGTACCTATATAGACTGAAAGAAATGATGAAGTGAAAGACTGAACAGAAGATTTCAAAGGGCAGCTCAAGAAGACAAAATAAAGTATTACAATGAAATGCGTACTTGAGGGCTAAGGTGTGCCTGGCCCAAGCCATAATATTTTCAATAGCCTCATATGTATATGAAAGTTGGACAATGAATAAGGAAGACCATAGAATTGATGCATTTGAATTATGGTGTTGGAAGAGAATATTTAAAATATCATGGACTGCCAGAAGAACAAACAAATGCATGTTGGAAGAAGTACAACCAGAATGCTCATAGAAGCCAGGATGGCCAGACTTCATCTCTCAAACTTCAAGCATGTTATCTGGAGAAGGACATCATGCTTGGTAAAGTGGAAGGTCATTGAAAAAGAGGAAGACCCCCACCGAGATGGACTAAGCCCTACCACGTTCAATAGACTCCTGTGAACCTGGGTGGAGACCTGGTTGGCCAGCAGTATGGCAAGACCTGGGCACTCCTGGGCCCAGAGTCAGTGCCATAGCTACAGAGGACTAGAGTGGAGAGTGAAGCATCCCATGGATAAGAATTTAGGGCATATGCACATGAGTACCCACACTTGCAGATAATACCCACTTGACCTGGCTTCAATGGTTGGATGATCAGAACTCAACTAGAAGAAGTAAGAAAAGGAAAAAAAGAGTAATCTGATATAATTTCATGAACTTGACCTACACCTATGGATTCAGTAGGAGTCCTGGTCTGGCACTGTGGGTTAATGCGCCAGACTGCAAAGCCATTTGAACTGCAAGGTCGGTGGTTCAAGCTCACCAGCAGCTCCTCGGAAACCCTATACAGGGTCGCTATGGGTCGGAACCAACTCGATGGCATTTCACAACAACAACAATGGATTCAGTAGCTCAAAAAGGGAACAAATCTTTACAATGAGGATCATTCCCACTCCCTCAATACACAGGGTAGACAGAGAGGGGCAACATGGACATTGGCTACCCAAAATGGGGGTGCTACAAAGTCAAGAAGTGACTGACTTACAAACTTTCAAGAGGGAGTCTACATCCAGAGGGTGCGGAGGAAGGTAGAATCTCCACTGGGTAGTATGCAATCTGTCTGGGTGGGGCTGATGAAAGGAGATGGGGATGGCACTCTTGTGGCACAATAGTGAATAATTGCTATCAGGACTGACTGTGAGGGTTGGAAATGTAAAGGTAGATGTTTTGTAGCAAAATGAGGGGAGTAAATGACTTTGCAGTCCAGGGGCAGAGGTCCCTGGGACCATCAAAGGAGAGGAGTGGAGAGCGGGACCCTACCCAGAGAAGCAGCGGATGCCAGAGATGGGGTCAGAGACGATGACGTGGAGACAGGGAATGGCTGGGGACTCTAGACTCTGAGAGGGAGAGGGGCTGTGTGCTGAAGTCTGAGGGGGAGGCTTGCAGGGTATACCCTGTGGTTGGTTGATGATGCATGGAGGGGATTGTAACCATAGCAATGAAACGATATATGTTATTTTCTAACTTCTTTTTCACTTCATAATTCTCTCTTCAGTTGTATCTAATCTGATGCTAAACATATCCACTATGACTTAATTTATGTATTTCCCCAAAACTCTCACTCTTGTCTTATATGTCTTTGAATATCTTTGTTGTTGTTGTTGTTAAGTGCCATCGAGTCGGGTCCGACCCATAGCGACCCTGTACAGGGTTTCCGAGGATGTAAATCTTTATGGGAGTAGAAAGCCTCATCTTTCTCCCGCGGAGCGGCTGGTAGTTTCGAACCGCTGACCTTAAGGTTCGCAGCCCGATTCGTAACCACTACGCTACCAGAGCTCCTTTGAATATCTTAAGCGTAACTAAATTTAGATTGATAATTCCATATCTGAATAGTCTATGGAATTGTATCTATTATCTGTTGTTTCACTTACTTGTTTGTTTGTTTGAATCATGTTGTCTTCAGTTTCTGAGGGCCAGGCTGTTTCCTGTTTATGCTTCCTAGAGTACAAGCCTTTGTGATCTCAACCCAAAGCCTGGTGTTAAGTTTGCACGGCCCACCTTCCTTATCAAGTCTTGAATTACAATTTTTATTCCCCTAGCTCTTCAGATGCCTCTTCTTGAAATGGCAAACATCTTTGAAATGGACTCACGTCTTTGGCCCCTGTCCTAGTTCTCTAGGGCTGCTATAAGAGAAATATCACAAATGGATAACTTTAACAAACAGAAATGTAGTCTCTCGCAGTTTGGAAGGCTAGATGTTCTCAGAGTGCCAGATCTAGGGAAGGGTCCTTGTATCTTTCCACCATCTGTATGTCCAGTATTCTTTGGAGATCTCCATGTGTCTCGGCACCAATCTTTCCTGAATCTAGGAGCTTCACAGTGTAGGGGGTCTCTGGTCCAAAGGATGCAATCTACTCCCAGCTCTTCTTTCTCGGTGCTCACTTCTCTCTCCTTTTTTTGTTGTTGTTGTTAAGTGCCATAGAGTCAGTTCCAACTCACAGCGACCCTGGTTAGGGTTTCCAAGTAGCAGGTTTGAACCAGTGAACTTGTGATTCAAACCAACCTTGCAATCCAGTGCTTTATCCCATAGCACCACACTCTCCTTTTATACCTCATAAGAAATTGACTCAAAATATGGTTAACCTAGTCCTGTAGATTGTATCTGGCCGCATTAACGTCATAGAAGTAAGGATTTACAACATATAGGATAATTACATCAGATCAGAGCTGATCACATCAGATCACATCATCGGGTTGATTGCATCCTATTAGATCTCAGCATGGAGTGGAGATGACATCTACATTTTAGCCGCAAAACAGTGAGAATCTTGGCCAAATCAAGTTGACGCAAAGCCTTTACTGTAACCGCCCCTTAAATCTTCTGTGTTGCTAACTTTCTAATACTTGTTGTTGTTGTTGTTAAGTGCCATCGAGTAGATTTAGACCCACAGCAACCCTGTGTAGGGTTTCTGAGGAGCAGCTGGTGAGCTTGACCCACCGACCTTGCAGTTCAAATGGCTTTGCAGTTAGTCGAAATTAATCCAGTTGATATTTACTGGGTGAATGAATGCAGCATGCAAAGGTTGGAGGTGGAAATGGTCACCTTATATTCACTCATCATTTGGCACTTTCTACACCTACTCTGTGCCAAGCTCTATCCTGTACTGGGTTACAGGGGTGATAAGACTGTATTGTCAAGGGACCAGTCCATAATCATCATAATTTTGTGTGTGTGTGTATGTGTATGTTAAATAATTTGCCATTTCAACCATTTAGTCAAAGCCAGCCCATGTATTTAGCAGACACAATCTTTAGAACAGAGGTCAACAGATAGTGGTGTTGGAACACAGAATTTCCTAAAGGGAGTGACGTCTCAAAAAATGAGTAACAGTTTTCCAGGTGAAAAAATGAGGGAAGGTCTTTCTGCCAGAAATACATGTTTTGCAAAGAGCCTGAGGCAACTGGGGAGCTTGTGGGTAGATATGGCTGAGGGCTGGGCTTGGTATGTCTGGGTCAGGAAGGAATGGTTGTAAAACCTGTGCGGGTATGGCTGAAGACTAGGAAGTAGTGTGCTGGGGCAGAAAAAGGTAGTATCCACTGCCATTGGGTCCATTCTGACTCACGGTGACTGTATAGCTGATAGTACAATTGCTCCACAGGGATAGGGCTTCTGAGACTGTAAATCTTTAGTCTCTTTCTCCCTGATGCGACTGATGGGTTTGAAATGCAAACCTTGCAGTTAGTAAACCAATGCTTAACCCACTCTGCCACCAGGGCTCCTGAGGAGGAAGGTGGTAGTGATGGTGATGGCTGTGTGCCGTGAAGTCAGTCCAACTCATGATAACCCTGTATAGGGTTTCTGAGGCTATAAAACTTTACGGGAGCAGAAAGTCTCATCCTTCCAGGAGGTAGGTAGGAGCCTTGAGTGTCACATTAAAGGAGCTGGTCTTGTTCCTTATGGAGACTTATAGGGGATGAAGTGAAGATATGGACCAAGATTTTCCATCCTACTAGTTAAGGTTCAGAAATCAAGTTTGGAGACGGTACACAATGAGACATAGGAGTCGGGAGATCATAGTTTTAACTCTAGCTCTGTCATTAACCTGATTTGGGGCCTTCAATTTTCTCATCTGTAAAATGGAGATTTCTCAGGGCTTTTTCAAGGTTGGTTAAGACAAAATGCGATAGAGATACACACACACACCCCACCTCACCCCGCCCAAAACAACAACAAAACAGAGAGAATAGAAGCAAATATTGTTAAATGATGATGCACAGAGGCGATTTTAATCATTGCAATGAAATGATGAGTGTAAAGCCTATGTTCTCTCATGTAAACTACCACTCAACTCACAATTAAAAATAAAAAGAGAGAGAGAGGGCAGGAGAGGAAAAAGCACAAAGTCCCTACTTCCTTTCTCAGGTATAGACAGGCTCCAGACATCTCTCCATGCCCCAAGTCCTGAAGACTCTTGAAAAACCTTCTAGCATTCTCCTGAGACCAACCACCATCAACTCCGTCTCACACCACAGAGGAGCCTCAGGGTGTGGAAATGAAACTTCTGAGGTATCTTAGTTATTTAGTGCTGTTATGACAGCACATTTATTCTCTCACAATTTGTTATAGTTGTTGTTGTTAACTGCCATTGAGTCAGTTCCAACTCATAGTGATGTTGTACAGGGTTTCTGAGGAGCTTGAACCACCAACATTGTAGTTAGCAGTTCAGTGCTTACCCTATAGTATCACAGCAGGACTCTTATGATTTAGGAGCTAAAAGTCTCAATTCAGAGCTCGGCCTCTAGGGAAAGCCTTTTCCCTCTACCAGCTCTGGAGGAAAGTCGTTCTTTCCTTTCAACATCTGTGCTCCTGGCATTCCTTGGAGATAGCCATGTGTCTTGGGTCTAGGAGGTTCTCAGCACAGGGACTCCTGGACATGCTTTGCTCTTGGCAGTTCTTTCCTGGTGGTAGTAAGGCCCCTTCTCTGCTCTCTTCTGTCTCCTTTGATCTCTTGCAAGAGAAAAGGTGATGGAGACCACACCCCAGGAAAGCTCTCTTTACATCAGAACAGGGCTGTGATCTGAGTGAAGGTGTTGCATCCCATCCTAATCCCCTTATAACTAACTGATTGGCTGATCACACCATAGACGATTACATCATGACATAGCTGCCACACTATATCCTTACGTAACTACCAAATCCTGTGAATCATAGCCCAGTCAAGTCAACATGATTCTGGGAGACACAATTCAATGATAGGAGGTTTGTAAGTAAATTTTCACAAATACGAGTCTGGCATGTAAGAATTCTCCTACACATCCCCAGCATGGAGAAACTGCAGCATGCCTGTTGCCAGGGCTCATCCTACCCAGCTGCCTCTTTGTAAGGGAAAGATGACCACCTAGCATGAAGGAGCCAATCACAGCAGGACACTCTTGGATTTTCACATGGGCCTCCTGTTTCCGAGCCAGTCTTGTGTCAGGCTTCCAGAAACCTCACTGACTCTCATGAACCCCCTGAACCATTCAACCCCACAAGTACCCCAAAGCATCTGAGAACTTGATGGGAGCAGGGAGAGATGGGCTCCTCCCATTTCCCTTCCCTCCCAAATCCCCAAGACTCCCTGCTACCTTCCTCTGCAGGCTTTCTCTTGCCAGTCTGGAGTCTCAGTGCTATTTTCCTTTTGAGCTTGTCTCAGTCAGGGACCAGAGGCCTCTAAGGGCCCACTCCGGATTGTTTCCAGATAACCATAGAAGGAAGTGGGGTGGGGAGTCCCCACTTAGTACCTGGCATGCAAATAAGACATCAGATAAAGAAAGGGGGAGTAGGTATGGCAGGCAGAATCTTACTGCAGAGTCAGCAGCCTTTGGGCCTTCCAAGAGGCTGGTTGAGGAGCAGCCTCATTGGCAAATTCTAGGGTAGTCCCAGAAATTACACACATGACTCTGGCTTCAGATAATCTGGATTCAAGTTCAAATTAGATGGGCTCCACCATTTACTACCTTGGACAAGTTACTTAACCTCTAAATCTCAATTTCTTCATCAGAAAATTGGGTATAATGTACAGCCTCGATGAGTGAATCAAGGCATACAGGATTAGGCACTGTTTAATCAGCTTTCTGATTCATCTCACTGCCCCATCCACAGTTGAGACTTCATAGTCACTCCCCCTTCTACTGGAGTCCAGTCACTTGCCTGTCCCTCCATGAGGGCCCCTCCCATCCAGCCTAATTTGAAAGAAACTCTCCATCTGTTATTCTTTTTGCCCAAATCACACATCACTAAGCTTTAAGAAACTTCAGAAACAATCCCCTGTCTTCTTATTTGAATGAGGAAACTGAGGTCCAGAGAGTACAAAGGGCTTGCCCACCCATGGCACTACTGTGATTTGTGCTAGCAGCCAAGTTTCCTGACTCCTAATCTAGTGCTCCATCATCTTCAGAGAAACCCACCACCCTCCTTCAATGTTCCTTAGGCCTCATTCTGAATCTGGGGCTCTGGCTCTAGCCCTATCTTGAAATTGAAATCTATCCCCAATCATTTCTCCTTCAACTCCTATCCCTTTTTTAAAAAGTATCAATAAAATATTGATGGTGTATCAGCTTTTAAATGGGTTATTGCACTGTTTGTTGGGAGGCTCAGACAGGTACACTTTCTGGCCCAACGTCTTGAGAGTCAATCCCCAGCATGTATGAGCCCAAACCTAGGGCCCTAGTCACTGCCTCACAGTTGCCCCCTTGGTTTTCCCACCGTGAGATTCAGCTTGGTCCCTATCCTAAACCCATCACCTGCCAGGGCCTTAAGCCCCAGGGCTAGGTATCCTCAACCACCAGGTCTATAGAAAGGAAGTACTTCCCACTTCTCTGCAGGCCCTCCTTCCTCCGCTATCACCCCGCCTCCTCCACTTCATGGTTCAAAAACAACCAAGTTAAAACAGACAAGCAGTCTTGGACTCATCTCCAAAAGCTACTAAAGCAAGAGAGCCTACAAGATCCTCTCAAGATGAAGGGTTTCCTCTTCCTCCTACTCACCATCAGCCTTCTGGTCATGATCCAGGTAAGACTAGCCCCTCAGATCTCCTGGCATCACCCCCCAGGACTCCCCATACCTGCCCAGGAAAGGAGGGACAGAATGCAAGCTCCTGGGGACTCAGTCTTCTGCTATGGGAGCAGAGGCAGACAGGCCCCAGAAGGGGAGCCAAGGACTCAGGAAGCCTGGCTGCCCAGTCTTCCAGCTCTTCTGGATGGAGTGAGATTGTCTGGGGCTGCCCCTGAGCAGAAGCCTAGTAGTTGAGACTGGGGAACATTTACAGGGTACAAGGCACACTAGGGCACCCAAGGTGTGTTGTGGAATCGTAGAGAACTAAGAAGTCTCAGAAATCAGACCAAATTGAGGATGGCATCAACCCACAGGGAACCTGGGAAATCAGTTCTGTTAGGCGCTGGGAGGTAGGCATGAAACTGACAAATGAAGTTGGTCTTGTTTTGGAGGCGGTAGTGGACCCCACAGAGAAGTCTGGATTTGGGGAATTCAAAAAAGAGCAAAATCCCCCATTCAGATCAGAAACAAGTAGATCTCAAATTCAACTACTCTCTTGGGAGGCAGCTTTGGCAGCATCCCATATGCCCAGAGAGGACGAGTTAGTACAGGAAACAGAAGCCATCAAGTTCTCGATCAAGAACAGCTTGATCAAGCATCAAGCTCAGTGTGATTGCCATCAAAAATAGTTTAATCTCTATCAGGAACAGCTTGATCAAGCATTAAGAACAGCTTGGTCACCATCTTAAGGGAGGTCATTTCTTAAGGGAGGCAGTTCCACCTTGTCCACTCTATTTACCCACCCATTCACCCTTTACCAAATGCCTTCTCACTCAGCCCTGTCTCACCTAACCCTCACAACTGTGAAGGACTCTTCTCCCTATGAAGAAGACATGGAAACTGAGGCTCAGAGAGATTTTATATATTGCCCGCATAATAAGGTCAAGAGCTGTGGGCACATTTGCTGGGTCTGACTCCCTGCAGAACACTGGGCCATCCTGTGTCCCTTGACACTAAAGGAGCTGGTGGCCTGGGAAAAGTAAAATGAAAGTTCAGAAGAAGCCAAGGGGTCCCTCCAGGACCTTGTGGCAGACATAATGGTCATATGCAAGAGAGAACTGAGCATTGTTTTACTGGGGGATTCAAAAGTCCCTTGAGATTCCTTCACGTCTCCTTTTGCAGATACAAGTTGCAGTCACCATGAACAAGACCACCAAGAAAACGAATGCAGCCTCTACACTTAGTGGCCTGGGTGTTGGCAGTGTCCTCCTCCTGCTGACCAGTATCTTCATCCACCTATTCCATCTCAGTTAAAGTGACATGCCTCAGCCCGTGCCCAAGAAACCACTGCCACCATGATGCACAGGAAGATCCCCTCCCCCTCGGATCCTTGGGAGGGGTTGATGCCAGAGGTCACCAGATTGTGGAAATTGACAGGGCAGCGTCTTGGGGGCAGTGGCTAAAATGGGGAGGTCCTGATGTGGAGGGGCAAGAGTCACACTGCAGAGGATCAGTAAAGTTTCCTTATACTTGGAATGAGATTCTGTGTGTGGTCACTGGGCAGGATTGCAGCAGCGCTCCCCATCAGCTAGAGAGGTGACACCAGGGAGTTACCACTACAGCTTCTCCACCCCAAATGTTGATGGCCCCCTGCCCTTAGGACCACCTTGCAGGGAAGAGGCTCGGACCTGCCATACCTTTCTAAGTTCATTTGTTTCACCTGCCCCTTGGTTTCTGGGAATAATAGTTCCAAAGGACCTCCTTTCCACAACTAGACCCCAGACATCTCCAATATCAGAGGCTCAACGCCCCTCACCTCCGGAGACGTGGCTCAGAGCAGGATCTTAGAACACTACATCTGAAGCAATTCTATAAAGGGCAGCACTTATCAGTTTGTCCAGTCCTAGGGCTCCCTCTGCTGGCAGATGGAGGCCTTGCATCTGAGTCCCAGAACTGGAGCAAAGAGGAGAAACCAGCCTGAGTATTGGAGGAAGAGGGCAGTGGGCGAAGAGTTCTCTCCACTCCACACCTCCCAAATATCAAAGTGCACAGAGACGAAGGTATTTGGGAGTATATTAGAAAACAACTTATGATACAACAACAACAAAAAAAAAACCCTGTAAAAACATTTCATCTTGGCGACAGCCTCCAGATCTCCAGGAGGTTGGGGGATGGGGTGGGAGGGGAGGTGGTGTACGGAGTGGAAGGAAGAGGTGGGGCTCAAAGCACTTGAATGGTCCAGATCTGGGAGGCTCTGTCCTTGGCTAGCTCCCACAGCACCGTGTGGTCCCGGTCATAGCCTCGGCCTCCTGAGGGGGCGGAACAGTAAGAATGGGCAGTAAGAGACTGTTAGAGACAGCTCAGGTTTCCACAATCCTCAGCTTCCTCAGCTGCCCTCACCCCACACATATCGACACCTTACCCTTAACATCCAGGATCCGGTCTTCAAACATCTGACTGCAGATGTGGCCCGATTCCTTGATGCTCCATGTCTGGCGGGGCAGGCGGCTCTCAGCCCACAGCACCACTTTGGAGCCCGTGCTGGGGGGCCCAATCACCTGCAGACTCATGGTGGGGGCCACCTGCAGCCCCAGGATATCATAAGATAGTTCTTCCTCACAGGGACTCCACCAAACCCAAGATGCCCTCAACACACCCGGTCTGAATCCTGCCTCTGAGTTTTGGTTTCCTTGGAAATGGGGCGCTGGTTGATGCCAGAGTTCAACATGGGAATCATAAACTCAACAAAAAGCAAACGCACGGCTGTCGGGTCGATTCTGAATCCTATTGATCCTACAGAGCAGCAGAGGCGATTGCCCCATTGAGTTTCTAAGGCAGAAAATCTGTAGGAAACTGCTCTTTCTCCCACAGAGCAGTTGGTGAGTTCGAACTACTGAACTTTCAGTTAGCAGCCCAACACTTAACCTACTGCACCATCAGGGCTCCTCAGGAATTATAAAAACACTAGAAAAATATTAGCTCCTCCAGGAAGCCTTCCATGATATAGGTGTTAGCCTTGTATAAGCCTCTCTGGTTCCACTCCACTCATTAGCTGTGTGACTTTCAGCAGCAATTTACTTAACCTCTCTGTATTTTGGTTTCCTCACCTGGAAAATGGACAGTATAATAGGACCTGTCCCATAGTGTTCCGTACAGATAATATGTGGCATTCATGCGAAGGACTTAGTACTTACTGCTAAGTGCCTAGCCCATAGCAGGTGTTATTCTCATTCAAAGTAAAAGATGAAACCCTTTCAAAGGCCTACAAAGACCTACACGCTTCACATCCTTTCTGACTTTATCTAACCTGTTACTTTCTCCCTCATCCACTTCACTCCAGCCACACCAGTGGTCTGGCTTGGTCCTAGAGAATACTGGGAATGTTCCTACCTCAGGGCCTTTGCACTGGCTATTCCCTCTGCCTGGAACACTCTTCCTCAACATGTTCGCCTTCAAATGACACCCCAGGAAGAGCTTTCCCGACACTCCCTATTCTTTCTTGATCTCTTTTTCCTCTAGAGCACTTTGCATCATGTAAGCTACTAAGATATTTTACTTGTTTCCCTCCCCATTAAGATATAAGCTTTAGGAGGACAGGAGACCCTTCTGTCATCTCACTGCTGTATTCCCAACATCCAGGCAGGGGCTGGCACATAGGAAGTGCTTAGAAAATGTTTGTGGAATGAATCTGTCATTCTTAGTAGGATTCCAGTCCTGACCCAGGATATCAGTGTGTGGGGGGTTATTAGGAGATCTGGTTCAATACTCCTGCTCTGCAGGTGGAGACTGAGGCCCAGAGAAGAGCATGACTCACCTAGAGCACACAGCCTGAATTTTCCCATGCCCTCCCCAAGGGTCCTGGTTCCTGAGCATATCTGTCTTTCTGGCTCAAAGGTGGGACCTGCTCCTGATTGGCCTGGGATTCCCCAAGGTGGGCCTGGGAGTTACCTGGGCCCCTGGTATCCCTGCCCCAGCCGCTCAGCTGGTACCTGGTTCTTCAGTAACCCGTCCTCGTAGTACCAGATGCAGCTGCCTCCAGCTCGGGCTTCGGAGACCACCACCCGGCCTGCTTTCATGTCCTCCACATGTTCTGGCACCGCCAGGAATCCCCCAAGGGCAGCATTCCAGAGGCGGAAGTAAGCTCGGCGCTAGTGAGGAGGGGAGCCGAAGGTCAGAGGTTCCCTGGTTAGGGACGCTCTTACTTGGCCCCAGCACCCCTAACCTGAAGCTTTCACCCATTCCTTGCCTCTAAACCTGCTTCAGCTGTTTCTAAGTCACCCCTTCTTTCAAGCATATATACTTACAAGCACACTCACAGCACACACCCACAGTCCCACGTCCACAGACACACTTGACAAATGTACCCATGGTGCACATGGTTGCACAGATGTTCACAGCAGACACATCCCAAAGCACACACAGGCCAGCACCACCTATTCCAGGTCAGGCTCTTCTACTTGCTAAAAAGACAAGTGAGCATAGGAACCCAGATGTGCACACACACTCACAGAACGAAATGCATGCACACACCTGTGTGTCACCAGGTGGTGGCCACTGAACATCAGACCTGGCTGGGGTTTTAAATGGGGGTGAAGATAATAACAGAAATAGTCATGCTCACAGCTAATGCTTGTGGAGTGTTAACACACACATGCACTGCTATTAGGGTTTTTACATACATCATTTACCTTCAGTCCTCACAATCATCCCATGGTATAGATTATCCCCATTTTAAAGATGTAGAAACTAAGGCTCATGGAGGTACAGTACTTGCCCAAAGTTGCAGAGCAAATCCTGCCTACTTCTCTGGGCCTTCATCTCCCCATCTGTAAAAACATGAGGAACGGAGATGCTCTCCAAGATTTCCTCTAGCAATAATGTGTGCATTTGTGAATAAAGGGACTAGGTAACTACCTCCATACAAAGACACACATGCTTTCACCAATATCACAAATACAGGCATACACACACAGTCAGAAGCAAACTCCCACAGATGAATGAACACACCCAGAGCCACAGTGTACGTGCAGAGCACACAGACAGACGCATGGACACACATGACAGCCTGGACATAGAAGTACCCTCAGACATGCCCACACACAGACCCCACGGCGATGACACCACATAAATGCACACAGGTAGACATGTACAGGCATGGCATATCGTGAAGTGAAAGGATGGTGGGCACAGGAGACAATTTCTAAGCCCACATGGACCAACTCTGGTTTTTTGTTTTGTTTTTTTTAAATTAACAGTAATACATGATGGCTTCAAAAAGCTCACGGACCATGGCATGAAAAGACAATGGAATTTCTCCATGAACTTCTCGAAGCCTTCTTCTTGTACTATCATGTCTATTAAAGAAAAACTATCTCTGTTGTTATGAAGGGCCATTGAGTCGATTCCAACTCACAGTGACCCTACATAGGGTTTTCGAGGAATGGCTGGTGGGTTTGAATCACACACCTTGCAGCTAGTAGTCCAGTGTTTATCCTACAGTGCCACACCAGGATATACATGTACATTAAATCCAGGGATTTCATGGACATTATTCCTTCACTGACGAAGATAAAGTTCTTGTTTTTCTAAAGTGAAATGATTTAGAGAAAAATATTAAGTAGCTAAAGGTTCCAAAAGAACCATGATGTAGAAAACACTGTGACAATACTTGTACTGGTTTTGTGTCACCTAGATTCGGCTATGGTGCCAGACTGTTGGTCAAACATTGGTCTAGATATTGCTGTGAAGGTATTTTGTAGATGTAATTAACATTTACAATCGGTTGACTCCAAGTAATGGAAATAATGTGGGTGAGACTTATCCAATCAGTTGAAGGCATTATGAGCAAACATTGAGGTTTCCAGAGGAGAAGAAATTCTACCTCAAAACTGTAACAGAGAGATATACCTGAGTTTCTAACCTGCTGGCCTATAGATTTCAAATAGCTAGTCCCTATATTGAAAGTGCCATGGGTTGCCAAAAGAACCAACAGATCTGTTTTAGAAGAAGTGCAGCCAGAATGCTCCTTGGAGGCCAAGATGGCCAAACTTTGTCTCTCATACTTCAGACATATTGTCAGGAGGGACCAATCACTGGAGAAGGATATCATATTTGGTAAGGTGGAGGGTCAGAGAAAAACAGGAAGACCCTTAACGAGATGGATTGGCCAAGTGCAGCATCGCTGGACTCAAACATGACAACAGTGGTGAAGTTGGCCCAAGATGGGGCAGTATTTCATTCTGCTGTGCATAAGGTCGCTATAGGTCGGTACCAACTCAATGGCACCTAACAACAACAAATAATCTTGTGAGCCAATTCCTCTCTCTTTCCCTCCTTCTTTCTATTTATACATATACATATATATGCATATATATATATATATATATATATATATATATATATATATATATAGCGAGAGAGAGAGAGTAAGAAGGGCTGGGGGTAGGGAGTTCTGGTGTGGCGCTATAGGATAAGCACTGGACCATAAAGTTGGTTTGAATCACAAGGTTAGCGGTTCAAATTCCCCAGCCGCTCCTCAGACACTCTATACTTTGAGGGTTACTATGAGTTAAAACCGAGTCAACAGCACTTAACAACAACAATAAATATATAGGTGTGTATGTGTGATTACACATATAGAGTCCTGGTGTGGAGCTGCGGGTTAATGTGCTGGACTGCAAAGTGAGTTTGAACCACAAGGTCAGTAGTTCAAGCTCACCAGCCGCTCCTCAGAAACTCTATACAGGGTCACTATGGGTCAGGGTCAGAACCAACTGATGGCACTTACCAACAACAAACACTGCTACACAAATGCTGAGTTGGGGAACTATGGATAGATCACATCCAGACAGACACACACCCAGGCAGAGTGACACAAACACTCTCAACCCGACAAGCTACTCACTTGCTTGATGGGGTAGAGGGAGCCCACCCTCTGGGTTCCACTGTATGTTAGCCAGTTGGTGATCTCACAGCTGCCTACCAACCACTGGCGGCCCCGAAAGTCACTGTGCTCACACAGCACCCAGCTGGGCCCAGCAAGTGCCAGAGAGAGAGGAACACAGACAGACAGATAAGTGGGAGAGGACATATGGATGTCAGAGCCTTCCCCACTTCCTCCCCTACCTCCTTTTCTCCCACGTGGGGACTCCTCTTTAGGTATCCAGGATAGGGAGGGAAGCTTGGAAGTAGTTATGGAGTTTTCAGGGTAAAGTAGGGGCCTGGAGAAGCTAGTTATACCCTGGAGGCTAGACGTTAACCTGCCGTGACCCCTCTCAGCCTGTACTTCTCCCTCCTGCCTGATTAGAGGTGGGGGCAGGGCAGAAGAAAAGAGTAGGAGGAGGCCAGGATTCCTGGGGTCTCACTCATCCCCCAGCAATCCTGACATCTGCTGGGCCACCCAAAACACACTCACATGCCCCCCTTGATCCGCACGGACAGCACGTGGTTGTTGAAGCCCTCGGCTTGCAGGCTCCGCACCTCACCATTTAGTTCAATCTCCTTCCCCTCGAAGCATTCCAGCCCATACAGGAAAATGGAGGGCTCTGAAAAGTGCTGGGGGGACGAACGATGAAAGAGGGATGAAACTACATGACAGGAGTGCAGATCCCAGCCCTGACCTCACAGTCCCAGACTCCTCAACTCTCAGCTCTATTTCAGGATCTTCCCTCCTGAGCTCCACAGTTAGGGCCACTGACTCCAACACTGTCGACGGG
>NW_006408565.1:11048885-11097219 GCF_000296735.1 Chrysochloris asiatica | reverse complement strand
GGGGGGGGGCGCATAATCCTTAGATGCAGCTTGTGCCAGGCTGTTCTGACCTGGGGCCTGTCCACACAGTGTCCAAGTTCTACACACTCTCTCCCCTATATATGGCTCAATGTGTTCTCTCCATCTTGTCCTAGGTCTGGGACATCACCATGTCTTCTGGATCACAGTAGCAGCAACTTGTCAGTTTCTCTAGCTGACCTATCACCTCAGCAATGCTAACCTTCAGCCCTCTCTGAGAAGTAGTCCTTCCATATCTGCATACTTCTGTATCTAGGCATCCCATTCTACATTATTCTCTTTATGTTTATGTGACCATGGGTTCCTTGAAGGCAGAGCTGTGTTGAATTTTTTTCAGTGTCCAAGGAGCCTTAGAAGTGCAATGGTTAAACATTTGGCTAGTGGTTTGAACCCTTCAGCTGCTCCACAGAAGCAAAGATCTGGCAATCTGCTCCTGTAGAGATTACAGCCTAGAAAACACTATTGGACAGTTGTACTCTGTCATATGTCAGACGACGTATTGCATTAGGCAAATCTGCTGCACAGGAGCTTTTGCAAGTGTTGAAGAGCAAAGATGTCAGCTTGAGGACTAAGGTGCACCTGACCCAAGCCATGGTATTTTCAATAACCTCATATATATGCAAAAGCTGGACAGTAAATAAGGAAGACCATAGAAGAATTGATGTTTTTGAGTTATGGTGTTGGAGGAGAATATTGAAAGTACCATGGGCTGCCAAAAGAACCAATAGATCTGTTTTTGGAAGAAGTGCAGCCAGAGTGCTCCTTAGAGGCCAAGATGGCCAAACTTCATCTTTCATACTTTGGACATATTGTCAGGAGGGAACAGTCGCTGGAGAAGGATGTCATGCTTGGTAAGATGGAGGGTCAGAGAAAAAGGAAGACCCCCAACGGGATGGATTGGCCAGGTGGCAGCATCGATGGACTCAAGTGTGGCAATGGTAGTGGGATTGGCCCGGGATCAAACATTGTTTTGTTCTGCTGTGCATGGGGTTGCTATGAGTCAGTGCCAACTCGATGGCACCTAACAACAACAACAACTCTGTCATATTGGGCTGCTATGAGTAGGAATCGACTTGATGGCACCCAACAGTACAACATTTCACAACCTATCTCAGCAGGAGCTCAATAAATGTCAGGGGATTGAACTGGCTCTGACAACTCAGGGTCAAGGGGATCTGGTGGTTCTGAAGAAGACTGGCTTCTACCCCCACCAGCCTACTTTGTAATGAGAACAGGTTCTGTGCCCAGGATTTGTCCAACATGCCCCCCTGAGTAGACAATGACACTCACCAGGGGTACCTTCTGGAGAGAGCCCAGAACCGTGGAGGCTAGGCAGCCCATGGCTGTGAGAGTGGGGAACTCGCCCTCAGAGAGAATATGCTGGTCACCCTCAAAGTTCTCCTCATCAAACAGGATCCAGCTGGGGAAGGAGAAGAGGGGGAGTGTGCGTGAGCATGTGACCGTACCCCATTCTCAGGCTGCCCAGGAACACCTGCATGAAGAGTGGGTGTAGATTTGATGGTAATCCCCCAGTACAGGAGAGGCCAAAGGAAAACACACTGCAGCAGCCAGGACTGAGGTCAGACTCAAGAAAGGACTAAGTAAAACCAGACTGTCCCTGTGGATGGGAATTTGGCAACATCAAGTAAACTACAGGGGCAATTAAGTAATTTCAATTTTAGGAATCTATCCTAAAATCACATAGGGATGTGAGATGACATCAAGAACATCATACAGAAAGAAAACAAAACATCATTAAGAAGACAAGAAAGAAGGACAAAACCAAAATGGATTCCAGAAGAGACATTGGAACTGCCTCTCCAGCATAGAGATGCTAAAGCAAATGGAAGAAAAGAGGAGGTACAACAGCTAGACAAAAAACTACAAAGGGCAACTCTAGAAGACAAAGTCAAGTATTATAATGAAATATTCAAATACCTGGAGTTAGAAAACCAAAAGAGAAGAAAATACTCAGCATTTCTCAAGCTGATGAAGAACTCATGAAAAACTTCAAGCCTCAACTTGCAATTTAATGGATTCTACGGGCAAAATATTGAATGATGCAGAAAGCATCAAAAGAAGATGGAAGGCAAACACAAGGTCACTGTACCAAAAAGAAATGGTCGATGTTCAACCATTCAAGAGGCAGCATGTGATCAAGAGTGAATGGTACTGAAGGAAGAAGACCAAGGTGTATTGAGGGCATAGACAAAGAACAAGGCACCTGGAATTCATGGATTACAAATTGAAATCTTGCAATAAATAAATAAAGTACTGGAGGCACTTACTTATCTATGCCAAGAAATTTGGAAGACAGCTACCTGGCCAACTGATTGGAAGAGATCCATATTTGTGCCCATTCCAAAGAGAGGTAAAACAATGGAATGCTAAAATCACTGGACAATGTCATTAATATCCCATGCAAGTAAAAATTTCCTCAAGATATTAAAAAGTAGCTGCCAACAGTACATTGACAGGAAACTGCTAGAGGTTCAAGCTGGACTGAGATGAGGACGTAGGATGAGGGATTTCATTGCTGACATAAGATTGATCTTGGCTGAAAGCAGAAAACACCAGAAAGACGTTTACCTGTGCTTCAATGACTATGCAAAGGCTTTCAACTGTGTGGATCATAACGAGCTATGGACAACATTGTGGAGAATGAGTGTTCCAGAACACTTCATTGTGCTTATAAGGAACCTATACATAGACCAATAAGCAGTCGTTCAAAAAGAACAAGGGGATACTGAATGGTTTAAAATTAGGAAAGGTGTGCACCAGGGTTGTATTCTTTCACCATACTTATTCAATCTGTATGTTGAATAAACATGTTGAGAAGCTGGATTATGTGAAGAAGAACATGGTATCAGGATTGAAAGAAGATCCATTAACAACCTGCAAAATGCAGATGATAGAACCTTGCTTGCTGAAAGTGAAGAGGACTTAAATGACTTACTGATGAAGATCAAAGACCACAGCCTTCATTATGTGTTGCACCTCAATGTAAAGACACAAAAATCCTCACCACTAGACCAGTAAAGGACATCATGATAAATGGAGAAAAGATTGCAGTTGTTAAAGATTTCATTTGGCTTAGATCATTCATGTCAACATTCATGGAAGCAGCAGTGAAGAAATCAAACGATTTATTGCATTAGGAAAATCTGTGGCACAAGAACTCTTTAAAGTGTTCAAGAGCAAAGATGTCAGTTTGAGGATTAAGGTATGCCTGATCCAAGCCATGGTATTTTCAACAGCTTCATATTCATATAAAAATTGGACACTGAATAAAGAAGACCATAGCAGAATTGAGGTTATTTGAGTTATGGTGTTAGAGAAGAATATGGAAAGTACCACGAATGCTAGAAGAGCAAACAAATCTGCGTTGGAAGAAGTACAGCCAGACTGCTCCTTAGAAGCCAGGATGGCGAGACTCTGTCTCATACTTTGGACATATTATCAGGAGGGATTATTCCCTGGAGAAGGACATCATGCTGGTAACGTAGAGAGTCAACGAAAAAGAGGAAGCCCGCCAACAAATGGGCTGGCAGTGGCAGCAGCAAATGAACTCAAGCTTAATGATTGGGAAGATGGTGCAGGACTGGGCAGGTTCGTTCGCTGAACTGAAACCCACTCGACACTCGACGGCACCTAATAACAACAACAATATTCTAAAGATACTATTCAAAGCATGAAAGGACACCTGCATAAGGCTATTCCTTGCAGCATTGTTTGCAGCAATGTGATAACTATGGCGATGTAAGGGAAGAGTCTTTTCTTACGACAGATATAGATTGAATCATTTACTGGAGAAATTTTATGGTGGGTCTGGGAATTTTTACTCTACCAAAAAGAAAAAAAAAAAGTGGAGGAAACAAGATTGAGGTTTGCTATGCTGTATTTTCTAGGTATGTATGTTTTATATTGCCCATTAAACCCTTATTTTATTTTCTGCTTTTTAAAACTGAACAACTCAGGGCAAAACAGCCACGTTTCAAGGAGGCTAAGGGAAGAACATCATCTATTTACTGGAAAGAAAGACTCTTCTGCAACCTCGAATCTCAAGTCGAGTCAAGTGCTACATTGTAGATGAGTCCACCTGCCCCTCGGAGGTTTCCACCCCCACCCCCCGCCCCTAGCACTCACCTGCCACCGTGGACCCGGCAGGACTGGGGCTGGAAAGAGGGGGGCAAAGAGGCCTGATCATTCTCGAAGGAGATGTGGTCACCCAGGAAGTCGGGGCCGGAGAAAAGCTGAATCTGGGGGCAGAAAGGGGAGATGAGAGCAAAGGAGCGCGATAGGGAAGGGAGGCACACTGTTAAAGAAGGGGGAAAGGTTTGAAAGAAGAGAGGAGACTTAGCCTCCTACCAGCTTCCTACTAAGTCTCCTCCTTACCTTTGAAACAAAGTGCAGATTGTGCTCCCCAACCTGAAGGGAGGGACCAAAATTTCAAAACTTAAAAAGGTAACAGTCCCTAGCCTCAATATCTCTGATTTCAGACGCTTTCTCTCCCGGATCTGCATTAGCCCCATCCCTTCCCGAGCTACGAACCCCGCCCTTCCAGACTCCATCCCCTCCACAACGTGCGTCCCTTAGCTCCAAGTCCAGCTCCCGCGGCACACACCTGCAGGACCGGCTGCAGCGAGGCGAGGGCGCTGTTGCCCGCGCCCCAGTCGTCGCAGTTGCGGTACACGCCCTTCTCCAGCACGTACTGTTCTCCCGAGAAGCCCACCTCCTGATAGGCCACCCACCTGCGTGAGGGGCGGGGCGATGGTCGGCGAGGGCGGAGCTGGAACCTCCTCTGGAACCGCCCCCGCCCCAGGGAGTCGCGCTTACTCACACGCCGCTTAGCACATGGATGGCCTGTGTTTGCGGCCCGTGTCCCGCCAACTCCACGTCCGGTAACGCCTCGCTCACCTCCACGCCGGGCCCCTCGAAATCCATGGCCTCAAACAACACCACGGCCGGGTCTCCAAAGTCCTGGGTCCCAGGAGCAGTCAGGTCTTGGTCGGAGCCAGCTCCTCCCACCCAAGGGCAGAAACCCCTAGGAATGCTCAGACGCCGAGGAGATTCAGCCCACCCGCACCCAGGGAATTCAGTACAGCCTGGGGAAGCGCCGCAGGAGGAGAGAGGCTGGACTTTTGAGCAGTACAAGTTCGCCCCTTGCAGATTGTACGTGAGGGAAGCCTGGAATTGCACTAGCTTACCGTACGGATGACTCGCAGGGAGGCCAGCACCTCATCGTAGCCTCCCCAGTGTGACCAGTCAGCGTATTCCCCCTCCTCAAGCAAGTACTGGTGGCCCCGGAAGCCTTCCTTCTCATAGCCCACCCAGCTGAGGAAGGGAAAGATGGACAAACAGCCTTAGAAAAGAAAGTCCATAAATGAGTAAGACAGCTACCCCGACTCCCAGGTGCCCACATCACTCCCTGTCCCCAAAGGTAGAGACTGGTGTAGGGGATAAGGTAGAGGGAAGGATGCTGAGTCCTCACCAGCCCCCAAGGACCCGCAGGGACCCCACAGAGGCCAGGTGGGGGCTCTGGCTGTCCTCCGGGTGCCGCAGGTTGTAGATGTCTCTGCTCACTTCCCAACTCTGGCCCTGAAAACCTGGGGCTTCATACACCACAGCCTGTGGGTGCAAGAGTAGAGGAGTCGCTTTGGGGGAAAGTGGTCTGGGTCCAAGCACCCAATCAGGCCAGTAATGGATCTCTCCTGTATCAGCCCAGAGCCTCCACCCCTCATTGACCCCCAGGCCTTTGCCTCACTCAGATCCACTCTAACTTCTGACTTGGCCCAGTGAGCTCATCAGCTTCCATCCAACCAGACCCAACTTCTGAACCCAGTGCCCTCTCTCCAGCCTTCCAGTCCAGGCATGACAGCCACATCCTCCCCAGAGACTCTTTTTGACTGAGATTCTTACCTTGGGCTCCCCTGGTCGCTCCACACTGGGGCAGCCCTGCAGAAGAGACAAAGCTGAGACACCAGCCCAGAGGTGGGGAAGACAGATGGGCCGGGAACTCAGGATTCTCTTGATCCTGAGACCCCTGAAAATGGCAACCCATGTCCTCCCTCTTCTCCGACCCCTTGGACTAATCCAGTGTCCTCAGATCCCCATGCCCAGTGAGAGCCCCAAGGCCCTGCCTCTTCCTATAGACCTTGCCAGACTGCCCCTTACCAATGTCATGGGCTTCAGGGAACCCACGATGGGATTGGATGTGCCACAGGCTTCCAAGGTGGGGTACTCTCCAGGCTCCAGGATGCAGGGAGTGTCCTCAAAGGAGGGCTTGGGGTATAGCAGCCACCTGACAGACAGAAAAGAAGCTGTTGCACCTCAGACCCTAAGGGACACAGATTGGTGGACCGAAGGGAAGATTTTGAGCAAGTGGTCTCAAGAGGGGAATCTGGAGGATGTTTCAGGCCCCCATCATCTCTTGCCATGGCCACTCATGGATTTGCCTGCCTCTTCCCCCATTCATTCCTTTACCAAATATTTTGGGGACAATTACTCTGTGCCTGAACAGAGCAGACAAAATTTCTGCCTAGTGGAACTCAGATTTTCCTTTGAGCCAACGCTAGCTCATCCTAACCGAGGCATCCCTGCCTCCAGGAAGGCCTCTGTGACCACCCCGTTCCTGTGCTCCCCCACCTGAAGCCTGACACTCTGGATTGTCACTGCCTATTTGCCTGTCCCCACCAGTAGACCATGTGCTCCTTGAAGACAAGCACTGCCACTTCTGTGTCCCTTTATCCAACACAGTGAATATTAAGTGACAGATCCCAGAACAGCCCAGACTCACAGTCCTGTGGAGACAGTGAGAGATGCCACTTGCAGGGGCCTCCCTAAGCCCTGGAGGTCTTCCAAGGCCTTGGTTAGCTTCACCTGCTCCCCCTTGAGGTCCTCCTCAGAGAACAGGTTGATCTCTGGGATGCGGTAGTCCTGCAGAAGGAAAAGGATAGAAACTGAAATGTCAAAAAAACAAAAACCTTGGAGACCACCCCTATCTCCCCATGGTTTCCCAGGTGTGCCCAGGGGTCATTGGAAAACCTCATGGCCATTTTCCCAGATGTCAGGAGGTAGCTGGTGTTCTCTGAAAGATCTGCCAGGCAAGCCTGAGACCAAAGCCCTTTGAAGGTTCAGCAGGAACTGCTGAGGTACCATGCCCATTCCCCTGCCTCTGGGTGGTCTGCCTCTCTAGCTGGTATAAAGACAGGCAAGACTGACAGCTGCTGACATCTAACTCTGACCCTTCCTCTCTGCACAACTCCTGCCTTTGCCTAGACTGGCTTCTGCCTCCATCTAATCCTAGGAAGCAGCAGGTCCTCTGCACTCGGAATGCTTCTTCCTCAATAGGACCATTTTTCACTTGCTCATCCATCAAATGCTTATGAAACATTTACTGATTTCAAAACATTTTTTTCCCATGTCATTCATTTCCCCCAATGGTTATTATCGGGAGAAAGGTGAGACTTTATGCTCCCTCAAAGATTCACGGCCTCAGAAACTCTATACAGGGTCACAGTGAGTTGTAACCGACTCGAAGGCACGTAACAACAACTCACAGATGAGGGAGTACAGTGGCTCTGTAGGATAAACACTGGGCTGTGAACCACAAGGTCAGTGGTTCGAGCCCACCAGCCACTTCAAAGGTGAAAAAAATGAAGCTTTCTGCTCCCACAAAGATTCATAGCTTCAGAAACCCTATACAGGGTTGTTGAATCAGTACAGACTCGACAGCATTTAGCAACAGGCTCAGAAAAGTTCAGCAATCTTTCCAAAGTCACACAGTTTGTAAGTAGCAAATTTCAGAACAGACCATCATAGTTTTTGCTCATTATTATCATCCGGCACCTCCCACATGCCTGGCGCACAGTAGGCACACAATTAATATTGAAGGAATCAAATTAATCCAGGTCCAGCTGACTTCAAAGCCCTTGTTTTCTCTCTTGTACCTTGTTACCGCCCACACAAAGATGAATTTATTATGAGAGACTGACAATAAATTATCCACAAACATCTGTGTGTTTCTGAGAAGCTTTGAAAACTCCTGTCTTCTCCTTTGCCTGGCGGGGCCACTGCCCTAGTTAAGACTCATCATCTCTTGTCATCTCTCACCAGGAGGATTATAATAGCTCTGGACATGGGATAATTCATTCTTTCATTACAAAAAAAAAAAAAAAAAGAGTCTAATAGCCTCCAGCTCTTTCTTCCAGGTCTCCCTAGTACCAAGAAGGGTTTTTGGTCAAACTTAATTTCTACTGTTTACAAATTTGTGTTTGGAAAACAATAATCTTTTTTCCTTTTTTTGCTTTACAAATACAAAATTATAGTGTTGAGTATGCCTTTTCAAACCACACACACATCCCCTCTCAAAGTGAGCAGTGTCCTCACTACCCCTCAAAACTCAGAAGGGCCCCCTGGCCTGGAAAACATAGCCCTTCCCAGTCTCCAGGTCTGCATCTATCCACCAGAGAAACGTTTCTAAATCCCCAATCTGGTTATACGGCTTCCTGCTTCAAACCCAACCTCATATCCTGGCTTAACCATGAAGCCTGCAGGGCAGAGAGCAGGTCTTCTCCACCCACCTATAACTGGGCACAGTGCCTGCCACATAGCAGACGTCAGTGAGAATCTATGGACAAAAGAATGAGCAAATGCCCTGTGGCACCCAACTGTGACGGGCTTGAGAGCCTAGGCCCCGCATGGCAAGTGACTCTGATGGAGAGGGTCACAGTAAATCATCCCCCAATACCTGTGCGATTCAGAATCTTTATTATGATTCATCATCCCTAGACATCTCCCACCTGGTCTGTCAACAGCACCAGTTGGCACTTCCCCAGGCTGCTTTCCTGAACTGGGACTTGGCCTCGGCATACTTCCCAGAATCCCTTTCTTACCCACTTGGCTCCAAAGTAAGAAACATACAGGTCCATCTATAACTCAAACCCAGAGATGCAATTCTAGGCAACCAAGTCTACCTCCCTCCTCAAAATGGAGTGTCTCCTCCCTCTGACTGGCTCATGCTTCTTTCTCAGACTAGGATTCCAGATGGGAGGGCCCAGGGCAAACAGGACAACATTTGGTCTCCCATCAGCATCTTCAGCCCACTCACCTGGACAACCCTCCTCAGGGAGCCGATGACTTTGGGACTCCATGCTAGCTCTGAGCCTCGGAGTTCCACATCCCCTTCAGGCAGGACCAGCTTCTGGCCCTGGAACTCTGGCTTTTCATATAACACCCAGCTGTGAGCACAGAGAGCCCAGGGTCACTGGATGGGACAGAACATGTATCCACAGGCAGCTGATGGGAATTCTGCTAGGTTAACCTGGACACTTCTCACTGCTCCCCACACCCCAAGTTTACAACCAGGACCCCTACTGGGCATTCCCCACTCACCAGCCTCGAACCACCCTTACGGAGGCCACGAGGGCCCAGCCAGAGGCATCAGCAATGTCTTCCCAGACCTCAATGCTGCTGCCCTGACAGCTGGGCTCCGAGAAGAGGATCAGCTGGACAAGGCACAGTGGGGGTCCTCAGGACCTGTCTCCAGGCTCCTGGGACCTCTGTTCCCCCACCCCATCCCTACTCCCCTACCTTTCCAGGCCTGGTGTTCATCTTGCCCTGGGTCTTCAGTGTTGGGCTCTGAGAGGGAGGGGAGGGATCAGAAGTCTTATGGGGCTTGCCTTTCCTACAACTTGCTATTCCAGAAAACCCACATCCTCCCTATTTTTCCTGTACCTAGAAGGGGTTGGCCCATACAGGAGACTTGTTCTCAACCCCAGGGGTCTCAACCCTGTCCCAGGGGCCGCGTGCCCACCACTCCCCTTCCCCAGCTTCAGAGCCACCAAGCCCTTTGGAGGAAGCCATAGCAAAACCTCCTGCTGCCTGGACAGGGTGGTTGAAGCCCAAAGAGAAGTGGTGAGCACAATCTCTGAATTGGACCTAAGACCCAATCCTTCTACCTCCAGAAGCTCAGACTCAAGGTGCAATGTTCCTCATCCACCCAAAGTCCTAAACCCACTTGAGGCTGGGTACCCTCCCTTGTCCACCCAGATCGTACTCACCCACCCTTCTGGGGGTTGGGCTCTGGCGGGCTTCTCCACTGTCGACCTTCCACTGCATAGCAGGGACAACTGTCCTGGCCCCTTCTTGAGCCCTGGTGCACCGTGGGGCGTCAGAGCAGATAGTTTTGTACCCAATGGCTCCAGGGTGGGGGTCTCCTTGGCAGCAGGCATGAGACCCCCAAAGAGAACACTTCCTCCAAGACGGGAAGTGGGCCGGCTGCCGGCCTGTCCCAGCTCTGGGTGGGAGCCCTTGGCATCTGCTACATGCTGCTTCAGCATCTCCAGAGGGGAGCGGAAGTTCTGAGGAGGCTTGGCAGGGCAGGGGTCCCAGGAGGGGTTGGGCTCAGCTTTCTCCTTCCTGTGCTGGAGTTTCTCATCATCACTCAGGTAGGGGTTCTCTGGCTCCTCCTCCTCCTCCTCCAGTGCTGGCACCTCCTGGGGGCTGGGTCCCAGCATCCATGGCCCAGGCTGATCCTCCTCGATGGCAGGCAGCGTGGCATACATGGCCAAATAGGAGGAGCGGGGCGCTCGGGGTAGCCGGTGAGTGCGGAGGATCTCAGGGGGTTCCATGCTTCTCAGGGTATCCAAGAAAATCTCCAAGTCTGCAGTCAGGGCCAATTCATCCTCCTCCCTTGATGGCTCTGGGTGCATCTTGTCTTCAGTGGAGTCAGGGACAACCTGGGTCTTCAAGCTGGCTTCTGCTCCCAATGACACAGGTAAAAGGGGACCTCCTAGGTTAGGGGACACCTCGTCTACTGAGAATGGGGTAGGGAGGACAGCAGGGTCCTGTACAACCACTTTCTGGGTAGCAAATGGGACAGGCGAAGCACCAGAGTCCCGGACAACCTCTTTTTGGGTGGGCAATGAGCTGGGGTCACCTTCAGAGTCCTGGATAGCCTTTTCCTGTATGGGGGATGGAGCAGGAGCGGGAGCAACAGGGCCTTGGACAGTCTTTTTCTGGGTGAGGGGTGGGGTCAAGCTGCTTTCTGTTGGGGTGGAGGATGAACTAGGGCTACCTTCTGGACCCTGAACAACCTTTGTTGGTTTGGGGGCTGCGGCAGCAGGAGCCCCAGGGCCCTGCACGGCATCTTTCTGGGTAAGAGAGAAGGCAGGAATGTCTTCAGAGTCCTGAACAACCTTAGCACTTGAGGAGGGTGGAGCAAAAAACCCTTCTGGGCTGGGGGCAGCCTTCCTTTTTGTAGAAAGTGGAGAAAGTTGCCCAGAGGCCATGGCGACTTCATTCCTCACCACAGGCAGCAGGGTGGTAGCAGCTGGGGGCTGGTCCTTTTGGATAGAGGGCTGGTCATGGGGCACCCTGGGTTCAAGAGTGGGCTGGGTCCTGGGGTGAGTGGGTACCACTAGCTGCTCTGGTGGGGAGACGGTCTGGGTGTGAAGTTTAGGGGACGAGCGTCCTGGTGCTTGGTCCTGAGAAGTCTGGAGAGAAAGGTGAGTGGGAGTGGAGGCTCCCTGAACTCTAGAGGCCTGGTGGGTCCTGGCCTCCAGGGCTTTGCCCTGCTCTTGGTCTGGGTGGGCTGTAGGGACATGCTGGTGTTGAGGTTGGCAAACACTCACAGGGATGGCTCCAGGGTCTACAGCACATCTGTCCTTTGTCTCTGCTGCCCCAGCCTCAGGCAGCTGCCCCAGGACTGTCCCTCCCGTACCACCCAGACCTGAGCTCTTTGGCACAATGACTGTGGGCCTGGGAAGCCGACTGGCAGGTAGGCTGCGCTCAGGAGGCACAAGGCTGGTCAGCAGCTCCAGGGCCTGGCTGCGGCTGGGTGAGCCCTCTGCCTGGGGGCTCACCGCCACTGCCCGGATTGTGCGGACAGCATTGCGGCCTCTGGGCAGGGTCGCACCCGACTGCACCGGCTTCACAGACACAGAGCTGCTCACCCTACGGTCCATCTTCCCTGCCATCACTGTGGTAGTCCGCACAGTGCGTGTCACCCGCTGTTCCTCGTGGATTCGGGGACCCTGGCTGGCAAGACCCATACCTGGGTGAGGGCTCGGCTCACGGGGCCCAGGCAGAGGTACCAAGAACTCAGTTCTGGCTAGGGCTCCTGGGCCTGGGGGCTCAGTTCTAGGGGCCTGGGAGCTGCTGTCACTCTGGTCCATAGCCTCCTTCGTTCTCCCTACAGGTCTCTTCTCCTTGGGGGGTGGTATATACTTCTTGGAAAAGATGGGCCCATGGCTCTGAAAGCTTTTCAAGCCAGCTCCATCACGGGGACCCTGGTAATTCACACTCTCTCCTTCCCGCAGAGCAAAGCCGTTGACTTCCTCTTGATGATGGCTGAACTCAAATATCTCCTCGAAGCGGCTTTCCATCTGGGTCCCTGACACCAGAGACATCTTGTGAAAACGGTGCCTGATCTCTTCCTGGGCAGGAGGCCGTTGCCGCCACATCAGCGTGGCACTCACCACTCGGGCCTCGGCCGGGGCCGAGGGCCCACCTGCCTCCTCCATGTTGGGCCCCGGTAGCCTTGTCTCACTGTGGTCCAGCTCCCTGTAGGTGGTGCCAGGAAGAAGAGAGATGTGGATCAGAGGGTGGTTCCAGTGGCTCCCCACAGTACAGGATAACTACTCTCTTCAAGGTCAAGCAGGATGACCTTGAGCAAGTCCTCTGAGCTTTTGTTTTCTCATATGTAAAATGGGCAGTATACTCCCAACTCTGACTTGATTCATCAGGTTCCCTCATCCATTTCTCTCCCTGCTTGGGGTGAACCCCTAGGCCAGGGTTTCAGAGGACTACACCTAGAAGCAAAGAGAAGGAAGAGAACAAAAAGGAATATGGGTCTCTCTGCATTAATAGAAATAACAACCACAGCTATTTCTCACTCCAGAGGACTTCCTCTAAACGAAAGGGTCCAGGTGGCTCAGTGTTAAAAGCACTCAGCATTCTGAACCCACCAGCTGCTCAGGGGGAGAAAGATGTGACAGTCTGCTTCCATAAAGATTGACAGCCTTGGAAACCCCATGGGGCAGTTTTACTTTGTCCTACAGGAGTCCTGGTATGGTGCTGCAGGATAATACACTGAACCACAAGGTCAGAGGTTCAAACTCACCAGCTGCTCCTTGGGAACCCTATGCAGGGTCACTCTGAATCGGAGCCGACTTAACACTTAACAACATAGGGTTGCTATGAGTCAGAAACAACTCCATAGCTGTGAGTTTACTTCATGTGAAATGCTGTTCTAAGTGCTTTACAATTATTGTCCTATTGGATCCTAGAAGAGCCCCAAGAGTTTGATACCACAGAAAGAATAAATTATTAATGAATCATAAACAAACAATCATGTTTTACAGATGAGAGGGGCAAGGCTCAAAGAAATTATGTAAGTAGCGTATCCAGAGTCACACAGAAGCCGAATCTGGATTTAAACCCTGGCCCTAAAGTCCATGAGCTTAACCACTGTATCAAATTCCTTAAAGGTAAATTGAGGGTCGCCTCTGAGCAAACCCCCTTCCAAGACTAAGACTCAATGGGAATACATGCTCTGGTTGGTGACCAGTTCATCACCGATAAGGGAAAGTGAGGGAAAAACAGCAATGAAGCTGCGAGTTAAACCCTGCAACGTTCAATAGACTCCTGTGAACCCGGGTGGAGACCTGGTTAGCCAGCACTGTGGCAAGACCTGGGGACTCTTGGGCCCAGAGTCAGTGACATAGCCACAGAGGACTAGAGTGGAGAGTGAAGCGTCCAGCTGATAAGAAGAGAGGGCATATGCACAAGAACACCCACACATGCAGATAATACCCACTTGACCTGGCTTCAATGACTGGATGATCAGAGCTCAACTAAAAGAAGAAAGAAGAGGAAAAAAGAGTAATCTGATAGAATGTGATGAACTTGACCTACACCTATGGAAGCAGTAGCTCAAAAATGGGAATAAATCTTTACAGCAAGGATCATCCCTACCCCCTCCACACACAGAGTAGACAGGGATGGGCAACTTGGACATTGGCTACCCAAAATGGGGGGGCTATAAAGGCAAGAAGTGATTGGCTTACAAGCTTTCAAGAGGGAAGCTAGATCCAGAGGGTGTGAAGGAAGGTAGAATCTCCCCACTGAGTAATGTCCAATCTGTCTAGGCGGGGCTGATGAAATGAAATGCGAATAGGTCTCTTGTGATACAATAGTGAATAATTGTTATCAGGACTGATTGTGAGGGTTGGAAATGTAAAGGTAGATGTTTTGTAGCAAGGTGGGGAGTGATTAACTTTGTAGTCTAGGAGAGGAGGTCCTTGGGACTATCAAGGGAAAAGAGCGGAGAGTAGGACCCTACCCAGAGAAATAGTGACACCTGAGACGGAGGCAGAGACGACGATGTGGAGAGATGGAGCAGCTGGGGACTTTAGATCCAGAGAGGGAGAGAGGCTGTGTGATGACAACCTGGGGGGCGGGGGAGCAAGCTTGTAAAATATACCCTTTGGTTGATTGATGATGCATGGAGGGGATTGTAACCATGGCAATGAAATGATATACAATAGGATGAATACAAAACTAATGTTTTCCCATGTAAACTATCACATAATTCACAATAAAACATTAAAAAAAATCAAATTAAAAAAAAAATAAGGTAAATTGAGACTCTTTGGTTTGGCGGTTTGATTTAAAAGAGAGCAACAGCGTTTCTGGAGGGGCCAGTCTCCCACCTGGAGTCCAGGAGTCCCTTCTAGCTGTACTGACCGGGAGAATACTATTCTCAGACTCCAAGAACCCCTGCTCATTACCAGCCTCAGGATCAGTCTGTCTTCAGGTCTGTACCTCTTTTCTACAAGGCAGCCCCCAGAGACCCCACACTTATCAGAAATGGACCCACTGTCCCTAATTTCTAAGATAAGGGGATTCCCTTCCCCTACCTTTACTCTTCTCCCTCCTGAGAAACTGCTGGAACCCAGAACTTTGACCCTGCCCTGTGTTCCCAGCGGTGACTCAAGTTTTATGGGGGTCAAAGATGACAGGTGCTGAGGCCCAGAGAAGCCATCAAATCCTGACCTGATTTCAGAACCACTGGTGGCTATGACAGTGCCTGACATTTGGGTATGTGGGGGTGCAAACTGAGATGAATCCTCATTCTTTCCGCAAGCTTCCTGAGAGCAGTAACACACCAGATGCCTGAGGCCCCAATTCCTTCTCTGTCCTCATTCCTCAGCCCTCTTTCTTCTCATGGGACTTTCCTACCTCATGAGTCCTTGTCCCCTCACCAAGTCTCTTCCTGATTTCTGAACAACTTGGTTACAAATCGGGCTGCGATCCTTAAGGTTAGCAGTTCGAAACTACCAGCTGCTCCGCAGGAGAAAGATGAGGCTTTCTGCTCCCGTAAAGATTTACAGCCTCGGAAACCCTGTACAGGGTCTCTGTGAGTTGGTTCTGACTCCACAGCACATAACCACCACTACCACCACCACCATCCAGTGAGACTCCCGGTAGTACCGGTAATACATGGCAGAGCCTGGGCACTAACTCATCCACTCACTCACTCACTATTAATTGTGCCAGGTGATGTGTTAGCTCATCCAAAGCTGACTTCCCCATAAAAGTGGTATTCTAGGAGTCCAGGGGTCAAAGATTTAGACATAAAAACACAGGAATCACATCTGGAAGACCTCATGGGCTTTAGCAGAACAATAGGAAAGCAGCTTCGAAGAAGGTTGTTGGTAATCAGATCAGATTTTGTCAATGACTTCTTGACCATCAAATTCAATGCCTTTCTCAATCCAACCTAACCCCTGGACAACACCCCTGATAGTCATTCATTCCACAAGCATGTAGTCATTTGCTTCTGCTTGCATACCTCTAGGAACAAGGAGGTCACCACTTGATAGTTTATCAGTCCCATCCCTGGACACTCACAACTGCTAGAATGTTCTTCAGGCTATACTGGAATCTGCTTGCCTACAGCTTCCCCTCTGTCCTTGCTCTGAAAACAAACCTTAGTGGCTCAGGATGCCCCTTCTGGGTCAGCTGACATGCCCATTCCCAGAAGCCCTCTCTTCTCCAGGGCTCCAGACCAGAAGTGGATTTGTTGGCATGGTGACCTATGATCTCCAAACAAGATGTGTGGGGTTGGAAAGGGAGAGGCTGGGGAGGGGGCGTGGGGAGTGTGGGAAAGAGCTTTGTCTAACCCAACAAGTCCTGTATTCTCCCTGCATACCTGTGAGTCACCCCCAAACTAGGCCAAACCAGTCCACAGGCCCACATGCCGGCAAACACACGCTTTGTCACACAGGCACACAGACAAAAATACACACTTACAGAGACATACACAGTCAAGACACACACAGACACAATAACGGTTACAAACATACACACTCAGAGACACAACAGACACAAATCATACCTATACAGGCAGACACACTGACACACCCTGCATGCATGCACAATACACAGTTAATTCACAGCCACAAGCTCTCCTCCCCTTGAGACTCACCTACACTTGAACATGGACACACATGTGGTACACACGGATTTTACACACCTTCACCTGCAGTCTCAACTGTGTCTTGCACACACACACACACACACACATTTGCCTACTCCTGACCAGAGAATACTTCCCCAGAAAGGGACCATGTGGGATGGTGTCCTGGAGGTCATTTTCTTCCCTAAGCGAGCCCCAGTCTCCTTCCTGAGTTTGTCATTATTTACCTGTGCCCAAAATAGCCAGGGAGTGACAGGGAGAGCCCTGCACCCCCCAGGAGGAACCTTCCATTTCTTCCCTCCCACCCACTCCCACTTGGGCCTCTGGTACCTACCTTCGCTCTCTCTACTACGCTTCCCTCCTCTTCAGGCTAGGACATCCAAGCAGGTCTCAGGACAAGTGAAGGACCAGGCCTACTGACCCCTGCCCAGAATACCGGGGCATTCCCAAATCTGCCTCTGCTAGTAACAGTGGCTGTCAAATCCACCTCCAAAAGATTACAGAAAACTCTAGGGTCTACAAATCAACCATATTCAGCCCTCTGGTTTCTGCCTGAGAGGCAAGTTTCACTGATAGTTAGAACATAGTGTTAGAGAAACCTAGCTTCAAATCCTGGCCTCTTCGGTTCTAATTATCTGACTCTGGCCTAGTGAATTAACATTTCTGAGCCTCAGTTCTCCCATTGTAACTGGCGGCAGAGGAGGAGGACAGTGTTAGTTTCTGTTTCACAGAGCTGTTGTGAGGATTCAATACAGTTTTGCTTAGAAAACAAATCACCCATGGCAACCCATCACTATCATCATGAGGAACTTTTCAAAGTCCCACCTGAAGCCTAGAACCCCTTCCTGACAATCCTAGGAGGGGTCCTATTTATTTCCTCCCCAGCAGATTTTTGAGTCCATTCTTCTACCTCTGAGCCTACCAAGCAGACTTAGGAGAGTCATTTCAACACAAATAAAAACCAAAGCTTGGGAATCTTGTCTGTTCTGTGGTCACCAGCACAACGCCAGGTGGAGTAATTATTGCTGCGACCGAGGTGTTATTAATAAGCATCCCTGCTATTTCAGTAGCCCAACTCTCTGGAGTTCAAAGCATGTTCCTGTAACCAACCACCTCCTCCGTCCTCATCTCCAGCTACTAAATCCAGTCGAAAGCTCAAGGCCCAGAGAGGTTAAGCAACTTGCCCCAGGACATCCAGCACCTTGGCTGGGTGCCGATTCCCAGGCTGGGACTGTGGACTCCTAGATAGTACTGAGAGTAGTAGGTGTTGCTGAGGAAAAGGTGGCCTGTCTTCTCTGGGACAAGGTTTCCTCCTCCCCGGGTGGGCAGGGGAGGAGAGCAGCAGTACCCCAAGGGTAGAGGTAGGAAAGGAGGTCAGAGTTGGAGCAGGGAAGGGGTGATCCAGTCAGCTGGAGCTCAAGAAGCTGAATGAATGGGCCTTGAGTTGAAGAAGCCCAAGGACAAGGCAGATACCCACTATGGGACAACACATATCCCCTCCCACCATCATTCCCCATGGGACCGACCTCTGCTTACCGTCTGTGTGGGGACCCAGATGTCCAACTAGTCTGGAGCTCTTGCCGCTGAGCTGTGTTCCCCTGATGTGGTCGGCCTCTCAGCCGGGACTCTTGGGGTGGGGCGGTAGGGCACCCCAAGATGGGGCGTGGCCCCTGGGGAGGCTCCTGCCAGCCCCTGGATTCCTCAGGGCCGCAGGGGTGGGGATCTGGTTGGGCCGGTTCGGGCTCCTCACCCTCCTGCCCAGATGCCTGCCTGCATTGCAGGGTGACGGTGATGTGGTAGCGGGTCCTCCTGGTAAAGGAGCATACATGGAGGGTCTGGGTTGGCTCTGGAAGGGCTGGCTCTGGGGTGGTAGGCTCGCCCTTTGTCCCCTCTGTCCTTGTCCTGGGAAAGGATGCTGGGCGGGGCAGCAAGAACACTTCTTCCATGTTGCTGGGAGCCTCAGGCCTCACAGGGACCACTGCAGCTGGGCATGGGGACTGTGGGCAAGCACAGTTTGAGAGTCTTTGTTCCAAATGTTCCAGAGCTGGCACCAGGCATGAGGAGCTCCTGGCACAGGTGGGCTCTGCTGAGGCTACTGTCAGTGCTGGGCTCTCGGGTCCCATGGAGGCATAGCTGGCCAGGTCAGAGGCACTGCCCACAGCTGGCCTCTGCAGACGCCCCAGGGGTTGCTCAAGACCCCCTGAGCTGGTTCTTCGCTTCCAAAGCCAGGACCCATGGGTCCCTGACGGAAGGTCCCATTCTGAGCAGCTCTGGGTCTGGGCCTGAGGAAAGCAGAGATGGGCATCAAGAGGGGCAGGGGCATGGTGACACCCTGGGCTGCCCACCTGGCACAAGGGAAGTTGAGCAGGGATCTGACACCAAGCAGAGCTGCCCTGAGTTGACGCTTCCAGGCCACTGAAGCTGGGCAAAAGGACCAAACTCTGGCAAGGCCCTTCAAGGTTTAATTCACCACATCCCATTCTATCTATGAACAAGGAAGACCTCCACATTCTACTTGGAGAACAGTGGCTTGACTAAGGACACACAGCAAGCAAGGCAGGGAGGGCTCCCAGCTCCCAGGCACCAGCTTCCAGGCCTGCCCACACTAAGGGTGGTGACCTTGGCTTCCTCTTAGGCTGACTGCTGCCTTCCCCAGCACCCAGAGGTCTCCAGTCCTCTGGTGATGAGACATGTCTGCCCAAGTTCCCGTGGCCTCTGTACACTTCAGGCTTCCAGAGAGCCTGCAGCCACCTCTGAGTACCTCTCCCACCTCTGAGTACCTCTCCCAGCCCGAGAGCCCTACAGCATGCCTGGGAGAAGGGACTTGGGAAGAGAGATGTACAAGGGTAAGTCAAAAAGTTTGCTACAAAAATATAGACACTTTCTTTTTAATTAAAAAACAGTATCAAAACGTGTTTACGAATCAGGCTGTGAGCCTCAAGATCAGCAGTTCAAAACTACCAGCCGTTCCATGGGAGAAAGATGAGGCTTTCTGTTCCCATAAGGATGTACAGCCTCGGAAATCCTGTACAGGGTCGCTATGAGTCCGAACCGACTCCACAGCACATAACCACCAACCACCATTGTGTCTTGACATATCCTCCATTTAGGCATATATACTTCTGAAGGGGGTGTTTCCATCTCTCTAGCCCTTCCTTGAAGGATTATGCACGCTTCGATTTTCAATTTACACCGTGTCAAAATGGCAGTTTAGGCATCCTTGGGGAATTCAAATTGTGTTCTTTTCCAATATTGAGTTGGGAACAAAAAGAAGTCTGAAAGGGCAAGATCAGGGTTGTAGGGTGGATGGAGTAAGATTTCCTAAAGAAATTCTCACAGGTCAGCCCTTGCTCCCCTCAAAGAATGAGCAGGTATATTGTCAGTGCAACGTTCCTGGCCTTTTTCTCACCAATGCAATTTTCACTGTCTTAAAATGACTTCCTGATAAGTACCTGTGATCACCCTGTGTCTTTTGAGGGTCAGTGAAAGACACAGTTACTTGAGCTATCACCAGAATAGGCTGCCCTGTCCCCCCAAGTAAATTGAAAATCTATCAAGGGAGCTCTGGTAGGTAGTGGTTACGAATCGGGCTGCTAACCTCAAGGTCGGCAGTTCGAAACTACCAGCCGTTCCGTGGGAGAAAGATGAGGTGTTCTGCTCCCATAAAGATTTACAGCCTCGGAAACCCTGTGCAGGGTCACTATGAGTCGGAACCGACTCCATGGTACTCAATAACAACAACAACATCAAGAGAGCTGCCATAACCTTACAAGCTGACCTCCCAGCCTTGAACTGAACTGGCCCCACAAATCCCCTCAGAGGCCACTTTTTTGATTGGACCTTTTTTTTTTTTTGAAGGCCCATTAATGAAATGAAGATGAATTAATGAAACGAATTAATGAAGGGTATTACTAAAAGAACTTATCTTCAGCCATCTACTAATCACAGAGACATGTTTAAACATGTTTTGTTTGAAATAAACCTGTGCATGTATAAACTGGAACCCTAGTATCAATACTTTTTGACTTACCTTCATACCTGGGACATGAGTTCGCCAGGAAAGAAGGTTCCCCTGAAAATGGGGAATATCCAATCTCTGTCTTTTTCCTTTCCCAGGGACCCAGCCTAGCTGTAGGAGTGGGGGAGGAGGCTTAGGATCCCAGATTCATATGGACACTATCCCTCTCCAACCCGGTCTTAGGGAAGAGTTGTGTCCCTGCAAAAGAGGAGCCAAATATGGAGTCGACATTCTTAGCAGGAATGAATGCCTTGATTTACTAATCTGTGAACCAGACCCCTACAACCTCTTATTTGCCAAGGGCTGAGGACCTCAAGAGAAAGGAGAATAAAGTGATGGACTCTGGAGGTCTGGAGCAAGGCACAGTGGTACAAATGCTTTGCTCTCAAGTAACTTAGAGGTTAGCAGCTGGGATTCATCCAGCAGTACTGTGGAAGAAAGGTTTGTAAGGAGCACAGTCCAGAAAAGCCTATGGAATACAGTTCTACTTGTCTCAGTTTCCCCATATGTCAACTGGAGCGATAATAACAGTACCAATCTCATATAATTGCCATGAAGATTGTATGAGATAATGCAGAGTTCATGTAATGAGCACTCAATTATATACTTATTGTTGTTTTTGTTGTTGTTAAGTGCCATTGAGTCGGTTCTGACTCATAGTGACCCTGTAGAGGGTTTCCAAGGAGCAGCTGGTCGGTTTGAACTGCCAACCTTTCGGTTAGCATGTCCCAATTATATGCTGGTAGTTGGGAAACTGTGGCCAGAAGATGAAGCCACTCACTCAGAGTCATCCTTGAGGGGCCATACCAGGAAGTAGGAGAAAGAAAATGGAAGGAGGTCAGGCTAAAGGAGCGAAGGAAGCGAAAAGGTCCTGGAAACCGGCACAGATCCTACTTCCTTCCCAGAGGGCTCCAACATTAGGAAGCTCACACTTCCTGAGCAACCAGGCCCCATGCTGGATGTTCTACATCCATTACCTTATTTCTCATAGTGGTCCTGAGAGGCATTGTTGTCCCCATTTTACAGATAGGGAGACTGAGTTTGCAAAGAGTCAGTGGCAGAAGGATGACTACACATTTAGTTGCCTGACTTGTAATCCAGGGTTCTTGGCCTTACAGAGCCCCACTACCCCGAGTCTCTGTCCCCTTTGACTTTCCTACCTTGAGACTGAGATTGCTGGTGCTGCCTTGGGCCAGGGTAGGGCAGCTCTGGCCATGCCAGGGCCTGAGAAGGAAACACAGGGGACAGGGGTGAAGTAACCTCCTTCTGTTCCCACACCAGCCCCACAGACTGGGCTCCAGTGGCCCAACACCCAGCAGGGTGAGCCCTGAAGAGCTTTGGGAGAAGGTCTAGGTGATAGCCTTAGAGAAGGCACTACTCTGCCCACTCCATCGCCAGAGGCAGAGAAAGAGACAGGATGGATTTGGGATCAAAATGAGAACTAGACCTATATCAGAGAAACACAGAGAAAGGATTTGTTGGTGTTAAGTGCCGCTGATCAGTTCCAATTCATAGTGACCCTGTACAGGGTTTCTGAGGCGTGGCTGGAGAGTTTGAACTGCTGACCTTATGATTCAAACCAACCGTGCAGTCCAGTACTTATCCTACAGTGCCACACCAAGACTCCCAGAGAAAGGATTTGCTGTTTTTAAGTGCCGTGGAGTTGGTTCTGACTCATAGCAACCCTTTATGGGGTTTCAAGGAGCAACTGGTGGATTTGAACCGCTGATCTTGTGGTTAGCAGTCTATTGTTTATCCTACAGTGCCACATCAAGAGTCCCAAGAAAGAATTGTTGTTAAGTGCCATCAAGTCGGTTTCGACTCATAAGGACCCTCTATAGGGTTTCTGAGGAGCTGTTAGGGCCCCAGTAATTCTAAAGCTGGCCACCTACAGCCCCTCTTCTGTGTGTCAGACTTAGTACTAGGCCTTGTGCCTCTAAGATCTCCTTTAAACCTCATAAGAATCCTAGAAAGTGGGTATTAATGCTCCCATTTTTCAGATAGGAAAACTGAGGTCCATAGAAATGAAGGGTAGCCCTTCCCTGTGTACTCTGCCGCCATCTCGCAGTCAGCAAGGATAGGAGGCCTGTGCCTCAGTGCAAGGTTCCCATTACCAAAGATGGTGAGAACCCAGCCTAGATGGACACGCAGGCCTGGGAGCCTACTGGGCACCTCCCCACCCCTGACTCACCTGCACCCCAACTCCACCTCCTCCAGAGAGGGAGTGGCAGCACCACCCAGGCCTATAGGGCAGGTTTCTGCCAGGCAGGGTAAAGGGGGAGGGCGGGATTGCCAGGCGGGGAGGGCAGGGTCCTGGCAGGGGTGTGTACCCTCAGGCACCCAGTCATCCAGGCATAGGGTAGTTAGGGCCCTCCCCTTTCTCCTTGAGGTGAGAACAGCGCAAACTCCTCCCCTCACTCTGCCCCACTCCTCCCAGGTGGACTGAAGACAGCTGTGTCATGATAAGATCTGAACAAATTGCCCAGTAACTGCATAGACACACAAACACCTCCTCTTGCCTGCACTAACACCCATGTCGTCTGCAAATCCACAGCCTGTGAACTACGGGGCCCTCATGGATTTCTCAACCATTGAACCCTGCCACTCTGAGAGCCCTTCACTTCCATTCAGCTAAATGGGTTGGGAGAGGTGAAGCAATTTGTTCTAAGTCACATGGTTAGTGGCACCTTGGGCTGGCACGAAGTAGAGGCCTCCTGGCTTGCAATCCAGTGGTTACCCCAAGCAATGGGGCAGGGTGGCACAGTTTTGGAATGTGGGTTCTGGGGTCAGACCACTTAAGCTTGTAACTCAGTTCCTCCACTTCTCAGCTGTATGACTTTGGGCAGGTGACTTCACCTCTCTGAACTTCTATTTCCTCATCTGAATCATGCAGGATACCTCATAGGACTGCTGTGAGAATAAAATGAGATAATCCAGGTACAGCAGAAGGAGCAAGCGCTAAATAAAGGTTTATTATTACAAAAGAGAGTTCTCTCTAGGTGCAGGAGTATGGGGATGGGGGGGGGGCACCTCATCTGGAATCTGACAGAGTGACCAGCGGTAAATAGGCCAGTGATATGGGACTCAAAGTCCACCAAGGCAGGAAGAACTGTTTGTCTTCAACTTGTCTCCAGGGAGGAAATCATTGTCTGCAGGTTGACTGCCAGACCTAGGAAATTGTAAAAGGGATTTTAAAGTTTCAAAAGAGGACCTTAAAGACACTGTTTTCAAACATTAAACTGCCAAAGCTTGCGTTTTATAAAGGAGTTCTGGCAGTACAGTGGTTAAGAGCTTGGCTGCTAACCAAAGGGTCAGCAGATTTGAATTCACCAGCCAAATTCAAACTCATCAGCCACTTGGCCAGAGAAAAAGGTTGGCAGTCTGCTTCATAAAGATTAGTCTTAGCAGCAGAACTATGGGCAGTCCTACTGTGTCCTTATACAGTGCCGGAATCCAGTCAACAAGACTGGCTTTTGTGTTATATGTATTTTTACATTAATAAAAAGAACATTTTAAATACTGTTTTCACATCCACTTATCCAAAAGTGTGGTACACTGACATACGTATATTAATGTTCTATACACACATACCTCAGAGATATTGAATTGGGTTCCACACCACCACAATAAAGCAAATGTCACAATAAAGAGTGATGTCACACAAATGTTTTAGCTACCCACTGCATGTAAATGTTGCTGCAGGATAATGCATGGGACTGAAAGGTCGGTTTGAACCGCAAGGTCGGCAGTTCAAACCTACCAGCCACTCTTCGGAACGGACTCAAAGACTCTAAACAATAGTCTATTTGAACTCTGTGTGGTACTGTAAGACACTGGACTGCTAACACAAGATCGGCAGTTTAAACCAACCAGTTGCTCTCAGAAACCATATACAGGTCACTGTAAGTTGGAACCAACTCAATGGCACAGAACAAGTCTATTAAGTGTTCAAGAGTATTATTTAAAAGTTTGAAATATCATAAGAATTATCAAAATGTGACACATAGACAAGCTTTTGGGGAAATGGCGCCGGCTTGCTCAACAACGCAAGTTTGTCACAAACCTTTGATTTGTAAGAAACCAGATCTGTAGCGCGCAATACAATGTAATAAAGCGAGGTATGCATGTGGACGCTTATTTGAACACTTACTCTCTAACACACACATACAAAGCTCAGGGGCGAGCGGCCCCAATGACCCTCCTCTTTCCCCCTCACCTATCCCAGGCTCCGGCATCCTCTGAGATCTCCTTTTCTCTGTGCTCCCTCTGGCCCCCTAGCCTGGCCAAGAAGTGGGCCAAGCGGGCCCTAAGGCCCCGGCGCCGTTTGGCCATGGCAAGGACACAGACCCGGCCGTCGGAGCATCTGATCGCTTCATATCTCGGGGGCCACCCGGAACCGTGGCATTTGCGGAGAAACACCTCCTCCGGCCCGCCCCCCTGAGCAAACAGCAGCTCCGCCTGCGGCCCGTGCGGGCGGTGGCGCGACCCAGCTGCTGCCCGTGCCCAGGACGGGGGCGGGGGTGCTTTCTGCTGGAGGCGCCCTTCACCAGGCCCGCGGTACCAGGATGAGCGCTTTAGCCTCAGCCCGCTCTCCGCTCAGTCCGAGGTCCTTACTCAGGCCTCTGCAGGTGAGGGGGGTTGAGGGGAGAGGGATGGCAGCGTGCCGGCAGGCCCGGTCGGGACCTACGGGGTGAGGTGAAGAAAGAGGGGTAGGGGGCTTGCAGCAGCGTTGTGGGGAAAGCACTGGACTGCTAACCTCAAGTTTGGCAGTTCGAACCCACCAGCGGGCAGGTGGGTTCGGCAGGAAAAGATGAAACTTTCTACGCCCATAAAGACTTATACAACCTTCTGGGTTTGGTTTTTGCTTTGGGACTTGTAGGGGACGTGGGGGGTGGTAACAAAGGGGCTCTTCTGAGGCGGGGCTAGACGTTGGGGGCGGGGCCAGAGGTCAAAGGCGAGGATGGGTGTAGTCTGTGTCGACTGTATGGGCCTAAGCCTGCTGGGGCGGGACCAAAGACGACATGAGACTTTGATTACTGATAGGGGTTGAAGCAGAGCCCTGCTATTTGGTCTGTAACGGTGGGTACCCCGTGAAGGTTCCACTTTTCTGTCCTGGGGACATCTAAGACACAGGCAGGTCGCATGGGATAAGTGAATCTGCCCAGTATCCCGATGGGGAAGTGAACGGGGTCTCTTGGTGGAACTTGTCAATTCAGACGTTATCTGAATATACTGGAATCATTAGAGAGAGTTCGATAACTCCATAGAATAAACACTAGACTTAAACCACAAAGTTGGCGATTTGAACCCAACAGCCGCTTCACGGGATACAAATGAGGCTTTTTGCTCGCGCAAAGAATTTTAAAGCCTCGGAGGCTCTGTAATGAGTAGGAACAGACTTGACATTTAGCAACAAATAACAACAGGGATCATTAAAAGATTGAAATTGTCAAAGACTTAATTTTGCTTGGATCCACCATCAATATTCATGAAAGCAGTTAGGAAATCAAACAACGTATTACATTGAGCAAATCTGCTACGAAGACCCCTTTAAATATTGAGAACAAAGTTGTCAGTTTGAGAACTAAGGTGCCCCTGACACCAATCATTAATCCTCTGGGTTAATGCACTGGACCGCAAAGTCAGTTTGAACCACAAGGTCGGTGGTTCAAGCTCACCAACCACTCCGCTCCTCGGAAACCCTATTGTTGTTAAGTGCCGTCGAGTCGGTTCCAACCCATAGCGACCTTGTACAGGGTTTCCGAGGGTGTAAATCTTTTACGGGAGTAGAAAGCCTCATCTTTCTCCTGCGGAGTGGCTGGTAGTTTCGAACCGGTGAGCTTAGGGTTCGCAGCCCGATTCGTAACCACTACGCTACGGGGTCGCTATTGGTCAAAATTGACTCAACCACACTTATTAGCAATATGTGCATGTGAGAGTTGAACAATGAATGAACAACACCATAGAAGAATTAATATATTTGAATTATGATGTTGGTGAAGAATAAAGAAAGTACCATAAGCTGCCAAAAGAATAAATCTGTGTGGGAAGAAGTACAGACAGAATGCTCCTTAGAAACTAAAATGGAAGACACTGTCTCTTGTACTTTGGACATGTTGTCATGAGGGGCCAGTCCTGGAAAAGAACATCATGCTTGATAAAGTAGAGGGTCAGTGAAAACTGGGAAAGACCCCCAACAGATGAATTGACACAATGGGCTCAAATAGAATCATTGTGAGGAGGGCGCAGGACCTCTGTTGTGCATAGAGTCAATATTAATCATAACCAAATCGAGTACCCCTAACAACACTGGGATCATTAAGGAGTTCTGGTGGTGCAGTGGACTAAGCACTGGGCTGGTAATGTTAATGTTGGTAGTTCAAACCCACCACTGGAGAAAGATGAGACAGTTTTCTTCCTTAAAGATTTACAGCCTTGGAAACCCTATGTGACAATTCTACTCTTTCCTTATAGGGTCACAAAGAGTAGGAATTATCTTGAGGGCAGTGGTCCTGACTTTTGGTTACTGGGATCACTCACCAGAGGAGGATATTGTGGGTGGTGAAGCAGAGGGCCAGCAGGGCAAGAAAGCCCCTCAGTGAGAGAGACTGGCACATTAGCAAAGCAAGGGACCCGAGCATGCCAGCAATCATAAGGATGATGCAGAATCGGCGATGTTAAACATAAGGTCACCGTGAATCAGAGTAGATCCCATGGCAGCTAATAACTATGAAGGGATTTGAAAAAGTTTGTGCAAAGTAAAATGAAAAGAGTGAAATTTTTCAAGGAACGCTTTGCAGCCTTCTTGTATCATGCAGGCATTGGTCATTCGTGGTAAAATTCTTGCATTCCATGCAGAAGATCTGGGTTGACTCTTGGCCAACGCACCTGGCGGTGTTGCTCTGATGCTACGCAGGTTCCAGCCAAGTGTCCAGACTGAGAAAGACAAGAAAGCAAGGCCTGGCAATCTGCTTCCAAAAAGCAGCCAGTGAAAACCATTTGGATCACAATGATTCGATTCACAACTGCTTGTGGGGATGGTTCAGGACTGAGCAGCATTTGTTTATTTGTGCATGGGCTTGCCATAAGTCAGGGCCCACTTGAGGACAGCAAGTATAACAGCCACAGTATATGTGTGTGTGTTAGGTGCCATCAAGTCAGCTCCAACTCATAGGGACCCTATACACAACAGAACACCACCAAGTCCTGCGCCATCCTCACGATTATTATTATGTTGAAGCCCATGGTTGCAGCCACTCCATTTCATTGGAGGTCTTCGTCCTTTTTGCTGACTCTCAATTTACCAAGCATGATGTCCTTTTCCAGGGACTGGTCCCTCCTGATTACATGTTGAAAGTTCATCAACTCAACATCACAAAGTCTCACATTCTAGCTTTTAAAGAGCATTCTGGCTGTGTTGTTGTTGTTAAGTGCCATCGAGTTGATTCCGACCCATAGTGACCGTCTGTATAGGGTTTCCAAGGAGTAGCTGGTGAGCTTGAACCACCGACCTTGCAGTTCAAACGACTTTGCAGTCTGCCGCATCAGCCCACAGCACCACACTAGGACTCTGAACTTCTTCCAAAACTTCTTCCAAAACTGCCTTTCAAAATAGTCATAGTACTAGGTAGGCCCTTAGCTGACTAAGCCTGAGCACCTGCTACAAGAAAAGCTGCTGAGACCCACTCAGAGGGCTAACATAACCTATCCATTGTCACAAGCACTGTAGCAGGACAGGGAACTCAAACCCATGTTAGTAAGACTCCAGAGATTGAGCCTTAAGCAACTAGACTGTCTCTAAGAACTCTCTGCTTGGTCTAGGCCACATTTCCAACTGCCTGCAGGACACTCCCCTGGTGACCCACAGGCCCCTTAGCCTTGACATTGAATAGCTTCTCTGAAGTCTGTCTCTCTTCCTGGGTTTCGTGTCTCAGTAAATGACATTGTCAACTACTCTAGCACCCCAAACAATAAAACCTCATTTTTGTTGTCCCTCTTTTTCCCCATTCCCCAATCTTCGGTCAATTCTAAGCTACATTAACCCTGCCTCAGAAATCACTCCCAGGCCCATCCCCTAGTCTTGATCCCACTTGTTGCTAAGTGCCATCAAGTTGATTCCTACTCTTTACAACTCTGTATGGGTTTCTGAGCAGCGGTTGGTGAGTTTGAACTGCTGACCTTGTGGTTCAAACTGACCTTGCGGTCCAGTATCCTGCAGTGCCACACCAGGTCTCCCCAGTAGCACTGCACTATTCCAGATTTTAAACTTCCCACCTTACACACTAAGGAGCTCTGGTAGCATAGTGGCTACAAATCGGGCTGCGAACCACAAGGTCAGCAGTTCGAAACTACCAGCTGTTCCGTGGGAGAAAGATGAGGCTTTCTGCGACGTAAAGATTTACAGCCTCAGAAACCCTGTACAGGGTCGCTATGAGTCGAAACCGACTCCACAGCACATGACAGTCTTAGTTTGTGTTGAGACAATTCTGTCCCCCTGACCTACCCATTGTCACCTTCTTAAAACACCTATCTAATCTGGAGTCCTGGTGTGGCACTGTGGGTTAATGCACTGGACTGCAAGGATGGTTTGAACTGCAAGAATAGCAGTTCAAGCTCACCAGCCTCTCCTTGGAAACCCTATCTATACAGGGTTGCTATTAGTGGGAACTGACTCCATGGCATTTAACAACAATCTGTTTATCACATCTTCCTTGGGCCAAATTTCACAACGTGGAATGCAAGATTCTTCTAAACTTTACAGCCTTCCTGTCTTCTTCCACCCACCCACTTCTGCCTTCCAGCTTCTCAGAATGTTCACCATCCGAACACACTCTAGGATCCTTTTCTTGGGGGCTGCTACATCCTTCTTCTCCCATGTTCTCCCCATCCTACTCCTGACTACAGATTCCCACTTCAAGAGAGTTTATTCTGACATGTGAAATGGAGATGAGGTGAAGGTCCTTTCTACTCCGGTGATATTCCCTGCACCTGTACAGATGTACCGTATACATGGACACTGAGCGATGTGGGGGACATGAGGCAGACAGGATTCTTGAATAGAACACACCTGAGGATGAATCACAGCTCTGGCACTTGTATAAATTCAGGCAAGTCACTCAGCTTCCCTGAGCCTGCTCTGTCTTCTCTTAAATGGGAACCATAATTTCTATCCTTCAAAGAACCATTAGTGAATTACTGTAATATTATCAGTGGTTTTCTATGAGAGAAGACCAGAAGCACAGAGACAGCAGCTAGTGCCAGGCTCTGCCCTGTTTAGGCAGCTGGGCCTGGCTGAAGTCCTGGAAAAGCAGGAGTTAAAGAGTGATATTGCGAGTGCCAACTGGAGCCAGAGTGGGCCCAGCTGAGGCCAGGTTGGCACACAGGTGGAGCTCAGAGACCAATCCAATCCAAAGTAGCCAAGGATAACCTTCATTGTGTACATGGGCACTGTTGCTCTGGGTGAGGGCATGACCTGAGGGACCTCTCGGGATCCTGTCTGCTGGGGGAAATTGAAGGATTTATTGAGGGGATCAGGTAGGCTGTGGTTGGCAGCTGGAGTCCTCCATCCATACACACTGTCCCAAGTTTGTGGAACTGGAAATACACAAGAAGGTAATCAGGATAAGTGAGCAAGTGGGACCTCCTTCATATTTGGCAGGTTTGTGACCTAGAGACCAGTCTCCGCTAGAGAGGCCAATTGTCCTTTCCCCTCCCCCACCAGCTGTGTTCTTTATCCAGCTGCCTTTGGAGGCATATATATAAGGACATCCTGGATGGCAGAAGTCTTCTTAGAAGACAGCATTAAGTACAGTGCCCCCATTTTACAGGAGGAGAAGCTGGGACTCTGAGAAGAAAATGGTCCAATAGCAAGGCAACACCCAGGATTACAACCTGGGCCTCCCATCTACCCTTTTCCACCTAACGCTGCCTGACTCATGAGTGGGGTCAGAGGAGTGACAGGACAACATCTTGCACATTGAGGGGATCCTCTGGGATTTCAAAGAGTAAGACCATCAGGAGGAGCCCACGTCTGTCTGGAGTCCTTCTACCGCCTCCTTCCCTTTCCTGAGCTCTGTACCCCTTGGACCTTTGCCTCATGTGGGGACCTGGTACACAGATGATATCATGCATCATGAATGGACACTAAGCATCCTTGTCTTGCCTTCTTCTCTACCCCTGCAGGGGGGTTAGATCCCGGTATGTGCAGCGGAAGGTGCACACATCACCTGCCCGCTGAGGAGGCCGCCTGGCCTAGCATAGCAGGAACAGTGGCTGTGAGACCAGGAAATGGTGGGAAGCAGCAGAGAAACATCTGGACCAGTGGCTGGAACATGTGTCTGGAAGAAGCCATGATGCTCTGTACTTGGCAGCATTGTCTGTACCTTACAGAATCTTGGAAAGCTGGACCTGCCATTGGCAAACCTGGTCCCAGGCAGGCCTTAGACAAGCAGTGGAACCCACAGCCAGTCTTGACTTAACTGGCTGCAGACACCCACCCAATGCACAGACAACAAACGCTCTTCCTGGTTCTGTCCCCTGACCCGCTGGTGGTGCATGAGGTTTGGCAAATACACAGTGGCTTCCCCCTCCACCACTGAATTTAGGAGGCTTCAACTCATTAGTGAGAAAGTCATTTAATTGCTTGACCCCTGTCCCCTCCCTACAGCAGCCTTGGCACCACCATTCAGGCTGGGTGTCCTTGCTTTTTCTGGGGTGCTAAAGACCCCTTTGTCCTTGACTGTATCCCAACCCACCTTTCCTCTCTGATGGTGCCGCTGCAAGATCTCGTACCCCCTTTTGCCAGTGGTCACGGCAGGCGAGGGAGGCCAGGGGCAGGTGGGTGTGAGGGAGGCTGCAAGGTTGTAGGGCATGCAGCCGGTGGTGCAGCTTCAAGTGACTGTGCTGGGTGAAGCGCCTTGGGCATACACTGCACTGGAAGGGCCGGGCTCCTGAGTGCAGGCGCAGGTGGGTCTTCAGGTTGCTGGAGCTGCTGAAGCGTTTGTGGCACAGCTGATGGGAACGAGCATAGGCGTCATCTCTTTCCTAATGCTAGCTCTGGATCTCTGCTCCCCTCTTCCCCATCGTGATAACAATTCCACCCACCTAGCTGTCAACAGAAGGCCAACAGTTTTCACCCACTGATTTCTCCCTAAAGCCCACAGCGCCTGGCACATAAGGAGCCCAGCAGACTGGGTATAGATCTTGGTTCTTTGATGCCCTGTGTGACCTTGGATAGATGGCATCTCTCTGAGCCTTGCTCTCCTTATTGATAGCATATGACTATTAATACCTAACCTCACAGGTGTGGTAGACTGAATGAGATCATCACATAGCACCCTTAGCGCAGTTCACGGGGCTGCAGCATCAGTGAACGTAATTAGCATTATATCCATGATTAACTGGGTGTTAACACATACCAAGCATTGCTTGACTTGATGTACTTCTATGGTCTCGTGCAGTCATCCCCAGGACCCTATGACTAAGTACAAGTACAATTTCTGTATTACAGTGTAGCAAAACAGAGGCTCAAAGGAATAAGGCCACCAGCCTAAGGTCACACACCAAGTTAAAGGCAGAGCTAAGATTTGAACCCAGGCAGCCTGACTCTTTAGCCCAGACTTGGAACCGCTGCTTCATTTCTGTCTCTCTAAAGCGTAGTGGTTACGAATCGGGCTGCGAACCTTAAGGTCAGCGGTTCGAAACTACCAGCCGCTCCGCGGACGAAAGATGAGGCTTTCTACTCCCGTAAAGATTTACACCCTCGGAAATCCTGTACAGGGTCGCTATGGGTCGGAACCGACTCGACGGCACTTAACAACAACAAAAGCCCTCTGAGCTCCTAGGGTTGTGGTAAGGCTGAAAGAGGAAAGGGCTGACATTGATGAAGTGTCCTTCCTCTTGGTACTATGCATGCATTATGACGTTAACCATTAGTCCAGCAACCCTGGGAGGTAGATCATGGGTATCCATTTCCCAACTTCCCCTGACAGACAGACACCTCTATTTCCCCTCCAGTTCCTGGAAGTGACCTCCAATATCTCATCCCAGAGTCCCTAGGCTAAGAGGTCATTTTTACCTCTCCACCCGCTTCCTGCCTCCACTTGCTTAATAGGACTGGGAGTGGAGGCTCCAGGGGCCTAGAACTCGTCACCAGCTGTGGGAGTACAGGACAGGGGAGAAAAGTCTCACCAGGCACTCATGGGGCCGCTCCCCGGTGTGCACCAGGTGGTGCTTCTGCAGGTGGGCGAGCTGGGTGAAGCTCTTCTTGCACAGGGCACACTGGAACGGGCGCTCCCCACTGTGCACGCGCAGGTGGACCTGAGCCAGGTATAAGGGAAATTCTAACTGCCCAGAATCCCCAAGTAGAACTAGAATCCTCACCCAAGTCCCTGAGGACTGCTTTTGGACATCAAAGCCTCTCTTATCTCCTTTTCTTGTCTATCACTCCACTCAGGGCCTCTCTACCATTTCCTAGGGCACACCATACTCTTTCTGCTGCCCTGTGAGAAAGGAGATAGCAATGTTCAGAAAGCCAGGTAAGCGTGGTTCACAGGCCAGCATCTTCTGCATCACCTGGGAACTTCTTAAAAACACAGATTCCCAGTCATCACCCCAGACAGGCTGAATCCAAATCTCTGGGTGGGTCTCAAAAGTTTGCATCTTTTCTACCTTTCCAAGAGGTCTGAAACTCATGAAAGTTTAAGACCCCAAGAGGATCCAGTAGGTCTAAGTTCTCTATAACCATTAACTTTTCCTCCATTTCAGTGGGTACCGACTTGCTCATAGCGTCTTGGCTTTGAGAGCTATGCCTATGATCGCCCTCTGCTGGGTGATGCACGTAATGATGCCCACTGCCCAGACACTTGAAAAAGGTTGGTTGTCAGGTCTGTGATCTAGATTCACTAAAAACTACCCAACCTCCCATCTGGTCTTCAATAAAGTGAAGAAGACATTTGATTGTGGATCCAGGAAGGATGACTGTTGAGAGAAGGACTTTGCACTAGACTTTGGGCGACTGAGGTCAAGACTTAACTCTACCATTATATCTAAGTTACCTTGGGCAACCCCTTCCCAGTAGGCTCCTCAGCTTCCCCATTTTTAATTTAAGTGAGATGATCTCATAGATAGCTTTCTGGGGTGGAGAGAACATTTTGTGGCCATCTTATCCTGTATTGTCTTTCTACATACAGGGTCTCCATGAGTTGGCACCAACTCAAAAGCACTTAACAACATCAACGATGGGGAAGCTAGAGCCTAAAGGGTCACACAGTTGAGAAGCTACTCAGGAGTTCCTTCTGGCTTTAAGGTCCCTGATTCTAGGAGCAGGACTGGGAGCAGAGAGACAGATCATTGCAGAGTGCTGCAGGAAGCAGCTACACCCAGGAGACAGATACCTTGAGGTTGGAAAGCTGCCCAAAGCTCTTGCTGCACACATTGCACTCATAGAGGATTTTGCCATTCTGTTTCTTCAGTGGGTAGGGTAGAGCTGAAGTCCACTTTGTAGTAGCCACCATGCCAGCATGCTCCAGCCTTGGGGAAGAGGTCTGAGCAGCTCCAAGTCCTGGATTCTGGGTCTTGGAGGGCAAGTCTTGACCAGAGACTTGAAAGGCTCCTGGGTGGGGATACAGGGTCATCCCACAGGTGTAATGGTGTCCAGGCTCATTGGCAGTCATCAGCAAGCTGGGCACAGCCATGGTGGGGCAGGAGGTACCTTGAGGGAGCATGAAGAGGTAGGGGTACTGGATATAAGGGAAGGTCCCATAGGGGAACAGGTGAGATGAGGGCAGGAAAAGTGAATATGCAGGGTCGAAGAGGTGGAGATGGTATGGGAGCTCCTTAGAGGTGGGGACGGGAGACGGACAAGGACAAGGGCTGGACTTCTTTCTCTTCTGCCAGGGGGAAGAGCTGTTGTAAGGTGGAGAGGACTGGCAGGGAGGGCCCTCGCCAGCTTTTTCCAGTAGGCTTCCCGTTTTTTCCCTGTTCGGAGGATCCTTAGTTGTGAGTTTCTCAACAGTGGTGGAGTTGGCCTGCAGCTTCAGTGGCTGGTACCCTGAGCAGGAAAGGGAAAACAAGTGTTGGCCTTGCAGCCTGGGGTCAAATTCTGCTTCCCATCAAACCTGCCCAGCTCAGCTTGAACATGAACACTTCACGTCTCTGGGTTTCAGTTTTCTGAATTGCACTTCTAGCATTTGTCATGCTGAGCAATTTCAGGGAGAGGAAAGATTTGAGAAATCTAATAGACTTTCATTAGATTGACAGTCTTGGAAACCCTACACGGGGTTACGATGAGTCAGAATCAACTCAATGGCAGTGGGTATTGGACATCCAAGGAAACCTGGTGATGCAGTGAGTTAAGTGTTGGAGTGCTAATTACAAGGTTGGTGGCTCAAACCTACCAGCCACTCCAAGGGGAAAAGATGAGACTGTCCACTCCTGTAAAGATTTATATTCTTGGAAACTCTAATAAGTACTCTACTCTGTTCTATAGTTGCTATGAGTAGGAAACCATTTGATGTCAATGGGTTGTATTTTTATTTTTTAATTTGTTTTGGGGGGGGTTTAAATATATGGAAACAGAACTATTTCCGTAAAGATTTATAGCCTCAGGAACAGTTCTGTCTACTCTGTCCTATGGGGTCATGATGACCCAATGGCAGTGACATCCACATAGAGAAGTAAAGCTGGACAAATTGATTTGGAGTTTAAGGAAGAGTCTGAGCTGAAGACAAATTTTGGTGCCACGGGTCTGAATAAGATTAAATACATCTGTTCTGTCCAAAATGGTAGCCATTAATCATATGTAATTATTTATATTTAAATTAATTAAAATAAGCACACAAAAAAATCCAGTCCCTCGGTTGCACTAGTCATATGCAAGGTACAGTATTGGACAGGGCAGAAACAGAAGGCTTCCATTGCTTATGGGCCAATCAAATAGTTCTGATCCCAGAACGGGAAGAGAAGAAAGGTTCTATCCTGAATTCTGTGGCACATAAACATTCAGGAGGGAAGTAGGAGACGTAGAGTTCACAAGGAGACTAAGATGCAACCATCAGTAAAATAGGAGTGAAAGCAGAAATTATAGAAAGCACTAAAAAAAGAAAATAAAAAAAATAAAAAAAACAGATCTGTAATCTGCCTCACTGGGTCCTCATTTATTCATTCAGCCAACTTTACTGCGCTCTTCTGCTCTGTGTCCTGTGTTGGGGGGTTCCAGAAACAAAGGGCACAGAAGAATACTCCCTGAACTCTGGGAAGTTATAGCTGCATAAGCAAATGGTGTATCACAGTACAACAAACCTTGGAACATGGGTCTAGGTGAGATTCTACTTTTGTGGATGAAGAAACTGAAGCTCAGAAAAGTATAGTAATTTACCCAAGGACAGACAGAAAGAAAGGGCACAACCGGCATTTCACCCCAATTCTCTGACTCCCAATGTAATGATCTTGTACTCTAACTCAAACATTCTAGATGGACAAAGTGCTACCCCAAACTCTCTCATCAGTTATACTTGTAACTAGCTCCCATACCATGCTTGAAAAAGCCATAGGCCAACCCCTTTGACTTAGCCCAACCCTTTTGACTTGAAGCCCTCCTACCCCCAGGCCAGAACTGCAGGCCAAAATGTGGAAATAAATATGTCTAAGGCTCTGTTCTCACCAGTGACAATGAATCCCCTCCCTGCCTTCCACCTCCAGTCTGCACCAAGGTGCAGCCCCTTACTCTGGGCTTACTCATGCCTGAGGTGTCATCTCCGAGATCCTGCAGGACTGTGACCAGTGGTGCCGACTGCAAGGTGCACAGGTATAGTAGGTCCAGGCCCTGGGGGCATGTCAGCAAGGCAGACCTGGTCGGTGCCAGTGGCAAAGGGCATAGCCAGTTGGCGTAGGACGGGCCATGGGTATTCGTTGTGTCTGTGTCTGGAAGTGAGCTGAAGACTGAAGAGACCTTGAGGGCCGGAGGAAAGGAAGTTGGAGCTGGTGGCTACAACTCATAGGTCCCTGGGATGCTATGTCTCTAGCTTGGTTTCCAAAGTTGAGAGGAGAAGATAAGCACCCACCACCCCTATTTCTTCCCCCTTCCATCTTCACCCTTCCCCCACACAAGGACTTCTTTCTCTAAGGACGTTCTCACCCCCACCAAGAACTTTCCTGCCCCTCTTCCAGGACCCCTTATTGAACCCTGTCCCCCATCCCCTGTCATTCCTGACCATTATGATTCCACCATGTCTCAAATTATCTACTGTGTTTTGAATGAATCCAAGGTGAAGGTGGAGAAAATTCTCATCAAGACTATAAATCCCATTGGGTGGTTCTGAGCCTCCCTCCCACACTAAGGCCCAAAGCCATGGTCATACCAGCCAAGCCTTCTACATGGCCTTGTCCCTTCTCGTTACCCACTTCCCCGTAGGAGAATCTGGGCACTTGGGGCATAGGATAGGGTCTTTGTCATCTCAAGGGCACATACTTATAATTTGCCTGGAGTAACAGGTACTCAGGACCAGAGGAGAATGGAGCCCCAGGTCCCTTCAGACATTCCCCACGTCCTCCCATCCTCCCTCTAACAACAGCGGGCTGGCCTCAAAGATAGGGCAGAGATCCCACCTTACCTGATCACCTTGGCAGAACTGGACGTTCATACTGTGGGACTGAGAGCTCCCCGAACACCTTAGGGGCTCAGACTTGTGGCAACAACCCAGTTCTGGAGCTGGTGCCCCTACTACCTGATGGGAAGACGGTCACAGGTGAGAAGTATAGGTCCTCCATATAGGAGACCAATGTTCTAGAGCTACCTCTCCCACTAACATGCTGTGTGACCTCTGGTCGGTGACTTTCCTTCCTGGCCTCGGTCTCCCTATCTGCAAAATGGGAGAGTTAACATTGTTTGCTGTGTAGACTCTCAGTGCTGACATTTAGAAGCCAATGATGCCCTACTAGTAGGTGAAAGGGAATTGACTGGAGACTAGCCAACCAGAGGTGAGGTGCCGACCTGATCTCCATCCCTGGTGGAACCAAGAGCTGAGAGAGGAAGGCCCTCGTGGGGGTCACTTCCAAGTGAACTCAAAGATCTGAGGTAGCATTTAATTTTCCTTCAGGACTGTAGCATATCAAGAAGCTACCTCCCTCTATGCTGGAAGAGGTCTATGACTTTACCAGTCAAAGATGCCTCACCAAGAGGAACGCCAGTGTCCTGCCACCCAGTCTGCCTCAGGCTCAGCCAGACATAAGACCTGAGAACATGAACCCAAACTTTTCAGGTGCTCCTTACTGGCCCTCTCACTAACCAAGAAATGTTCTTATGTTCATTTAGCACTTCAGCATGTTTCATTCAAGGTCACAACACTCACAGATTACTTCAAACGCACAAACATTCCAAGACTCCTTCCTGTCCTCAGCAATCACCCTTCCTTCTTAACCCCAAGTACCCCTCAGGCCCCAGTATTCTCTCACTCCATTGCCTCAGCCTTCCCAAACCCCGTTTCCTCTTTCCTGACTCCTTCCAACAATGGTTGAAGTCTCAAAACAAATACTTTGATCCTAAAAGAGCCATTTATATGAGGGTCTTCACCTGATTCTGTAGCAGTCCTCTTTGCTGGGGAAGGAAGGAGAGTGGGCAGCAGTTGCCTAAGACTGAAGCCCCAGTGGGTGTGAAATGACAGGAAGATGCTACATTTGAAGTTGCCACAAACAGAAAGGAAGAGGGGGGCGGGTAGGTAAGCTTGGAGGCCCTGCAAGTCCTAACAGCCTTTAGCCTTGCTGCCCATCCAGCCTTTACCTACCTGTAGCAACTCTACAGAACAACTTGCTGTATTTTAGATTGCAGTGGACTGGGGCTACTGGGATTTCTGTGTGTGTGTGTGTGTGTGTGTGTGTGTGTGTGTTTGTATGAGGGAGATGGGAAATATCTCTGGTTATCAGAGAAGCCAGTAGACGGACATTGTTGTTGTTAGGTGCTGTTCTCATAGCAACCGTATGCACAACAGAACAAAACACTGCCCAGTCCTACCATCCTCACAATTGTTGTTATATTTGAGCTCATTGTTGATGCCACTGTGTCAATACATCTCCTTGAAGGTCCACCTCTTTTTCACTGACCTTCCACTTTACCAAGCATGAAGTCCTTCTTCAGGGATTGGTCCCTCCTGCTAATAGTCCAAACTACAAGAAGCAAAGGCTCACTATACTTGCTTTCAAGGAGTAATCTGGCTGTACTGCTTCCAAAAAAAGATTCATTCATTCTTTTGGCAGCCCATAGCAATTTTCTACATTCTTCATTAATACATAATTCAAATGTATCAATTCTTCTCTGGCCTTCCTTATTCATTGTACAATTTTTGCATGTATATGAGATGAATGAAAATATCATGCCTTGGGTTACGTGCACCTTAGCCCTCAATGTGACATCTTTGTTCTTTTAACAAGTCAAAGAAATCTTTGGCAGCAAATTTACCTAATGCAATATGTCGTTTGATTTCTTGACTGCTGCTTCCATGAGCATTGATTATGGATCCAAGTAAAATGAAATCCTTGACAACTTTAATCCTTTTCTCCATTTATCATGATGTTGTTTATTGGTATAGTTGTGAGGATTTTCCTTTTCTTTACATTGATGTTCAATCCATACTGAAGACTATAGTCGTTGATCTTCATCAGTATTTCAAGTCTCTTTGCTTCTACCAAGCAAGGTTGTATCATCTGCGTATCGCAGGTTGTTAATGAGTCTCCCTCTAATCCTGATGCCACATTCTTTTTCATATAATCCAGCTTCTGTGATTATTTGCTCAACATACAGATTGAATAAGTACAATGAAAGGATATAACCCTGATGCATATCTTTACTGATTTTAAACTATTCAGTAGGATTCAAAGGCTAGAGCTGGGGTCCTTCTGGGGGTGTGGACCAAGCAGAGCTAAAGACAGGCAGTAATGATGACAGGGAAGATATGATGGTAATAAGGGGAGACAGGAACAAGCAGAGACAGTGCCAGAGAAAGCTGAGATGGTTACATATGGGGACAGAAACAGGCTGAGGCCAGAACAGAACACAGTAGCATTTGAGGCAAAATGAAGACTATAACAGGCATCTGATGTCACAAAGCAGAAGTCAGGGTACAGCCTCTTCCTCCATATTATTCTATCTCTGATGTCCCTATTTTCTTTTGTTATCAAACTCAGATAGAAAGCTGAGACCCAGGAAGGGTAAGAGATAATTCAGAGATATAGCCATATGGGGTAAAAGCCTGACTAGATGTCAAAAGGAAGGTGTCAAAGTCCAAGAAGCATCTTCTTAGGCCCCATTATTCCTTTCCTCATTAAAAGATGCTTCATACCCAAGGTCACACACAAGTTATACACAGATATTGTTGTTGTTGTTGTTGTGAAGTGTTGTTGTTGTTGTGAAGTTCCAACTCATAACGATCCTGTATAGGATTTCTGAGGAGTGGCTGGTGAGTTTGAACTGCCACCGACCTTGTGATTCAAACCAACCGTGTGACCCAGCACTTTATTCCAAAGCACCACACTAGGATTCTATACACAGTGTGTACAAAGCCCACAGCATCTGACCCAGTGTAACATAGCCTAATCATTCCTCAAACTCCAGTGATGTAGAGCACACGGGGACATTTGAGACTCTCTTCCTTGAGCAAGAGCTACTGTTGATGCTTCCATGCCAGCTCAGTCCTCACCTCCTCTGTGACTTCCATTACTTCTTATCAGGATTATTTGTCCAACTACCTGTGTCAGTGGTTCAAGCTCACCAGCTGCTCCTCGGAAACCCTATACAGGGTCGCTATGGGTTGGAATTGACTCAATAGCACTTAACAACAACAACTACCTGACTGTGTGGCACTGCAGGTTAATGTGCTGGACTGCAAAGTTGGTTTGAACTGCAAGGTCAGCAATTCAAATTCACCAACCACTCCTCACAAAGCCAATACAGGGTTGCTATAAATCAAAACTGAATGCTCATCATCTGGACCTTTCTCTCATCTGAGTCTTGAAAGAAACAGAGGGTACCTCCTACTTACTATTGAAGTCAAAATGTCCAGATGCTTGCCTCTGACCTCCTGCACACATTGTGGACACATGACATAACCTAAGCCAGTCGAAGTTCTCGCCCTAAATATAGACCAGAAAACAGTAGTCCTGAGAAGCAAGCTAATGGAGACTCCACTCTGAAAATGGTAATGAGCTGCATCTGGCTCCCAGGGCAGCAGATGAAAGAAAGGAGTCCAGAGGTAGCCACAGAGTTCTGAATGCACTGGTCTTTGGCTGTGGCCCTGGCTGCTCCCAACCTCCCTAAATCCAGCCCTTTCTCCAAGCCTGGCTCAGTGGGCTTCCTAGACTTTCTGTGAGGTTCCCAACATATTTTCAATAAATTACTTTTCTAGCAAACAGTAGAGACAAAATAGATGGCTGGGACCCCCTAAAAATTAAACACTTATGTGCATCAAAAGATTTAACCAGAAGAGGAAAAATGAAAAAAAAAAAAATAAAAAAAAATAGAGTAACGAGGAAACCCACAGACTGGGAAAAACTTTTTTGAAACTATGTATCAGACAAGGAACTAATATCTAAAATTTATAGAAAATTGCAACACCTCTATAAGAAAAAGACAAACAACCCAATTGAAAAATGGACATAGAATATGAACAGATACTTCACCATGGAAGACATTCAGGCAGCCAACAAACATATGAATAAATGTTCACAATCATTAGCCATTGTTGTTGTTAACTGCTGATGAGTCGGTTCGATGTATAGCTACCCTGTACAGGGTTTCTGAGGAGCAGTTGGTGGGTTTGACCACTGACCTTGTGGTTCAAACGGACCTTGCAATCCAGTGCATTATCCTGCATCGCCACACCAGGTCTCTGATTAGCCATTGTTATTGTTGTTAAGTGCTGTCAAATCAGTTTTGACTCATACTGACCCTGCACAGTTTCCAAAGAGCGGCTAGTGAGCTTGAACCACCGACCTTGCCAAGCAAACTGACTTGCAGTCCAGCCCTTTAACCCACAGTGCCACACCAGTACTCCATTAGCCTTTAAAAAGATGCAAATCAAAACAATAATGAGATCTCATCTCACAGTAGCACTAATCACAAAGTTAAAAACAAAAACAAAACAACAGATGTTAGTGAGAGCATGGAGAGACTTGGACCCTCCTACATTGCTGGTGGGACTATAAAATAGTTCAACCACTCCTGAAAACCGTACTGCACTTCCTCAGAAAGTTAGAAATAGAAATACCATATGACCAAACAATCCCTCTACTTGGTATATACCCACAAGAAATACGAGCCAGCATTATTCACAATAGCAAAAACATTGCCTAAATGCCCATAAATGGAAGAATAGATAAACTTTGGTACATACACCAAATGGAATGCTAGGCAATGTTGAAGAATAATGATGAATCTGCCAAGCACCTCATAACATGGATGAACCTGGAGAACACTGTTGTTGTTAAGTGCCATCGAGTCGATTCCGACCCATAGTGACCCTGTACAGGGTTTCCGAGGAGCAGCTGGTGAACTTGAACCACCGTCCCTGCAGTTCAAACGGCTTTGCAGTCTGGTGCATTAACCCACAGCGCCACACCAGGACTTCCTGAAGAATAATATGTTGAGTGAAATTAGTCAATCATAACAGGACAAATACTGTACGAGACTATTATTGTAAAAACTTAAGAAAAGGTTTTCATACTAAAAGAAACATGGTTTGATGGTTACCAGAGGTGGGAGGGATAGAAGAATAAATCACCAGCTAGAGGGTAGACACACATTAGCTCGGGTGACAGAGAGGGTAATATACAAGGGAGAGGACTATATACAAGAAGAGGGAGAGTAGCACAAGAATGATGAAGACAGGTAAAGACACAGGGAGGTGTGCATGGGTTTAAGAGACAGGTAAATAGTAACATACACACAAACTTGGAACAACAGTGTTCTGTGTGTAGATACATGCACTGAGATAATATATATGTTGTTGTTGCTGAGTGTTGTTGAGTTGGTTCCAAATCATAGTGACCCTGTATGGGTTTCTGAGGAGCGGCTGGTGAGCTTAAACCGCCGACCTTGTGACTCAAATAGACATTGCAGTCCAGTGCATTATCCCGCAACGCCATACCAGGACTCCACAAACATATGAGTTTGAACAAGATATTTGCACCTGGGCATTTATCCTTTCCTGCAAACACAACTATTAGCAAATATCTTAAGTAATGAGTTGCTGGACCTGGGGGCTCAGGACCATAGTCTCAGGGGACACTATGGTCAGTTGGCATAACAGAGTCGACAGAGACAATGTTCTACATCCTACTTAAGTGGGTGTTGTTGTTGTTAGGTGCCATTGAGTTGGTACCGACTCACAGTGACCCTATGCACAGCAGACCAAAACACTGCCCCATCCTGTGACAACCCCACAATCGTTGCTACACTTGAGCCCATTGCTGTTTCCACTGTGCCAATCAATCTCGTTATGGGTCTTCCTCTTTTTCTTTGACCCTCTACTTTACCAAGTGTAATGTCCTTCTCCAGGAACTGGTTCCTCTTCATAATATATCCCAAGTATGAGAGACAAAGTCTGGCCAACCTGGCTTCCAAGGAGCATTCTGGCTGTACTTTCAACACAGATTTGTTTGTTCCTTTGGCAGTCCATGGTACTTTTAATATTCTCCTCCAACACCATAACTCAAATGCATCAATTCTTCTACATTCTTCCTTATTCATCGTCCAACTTTCACATGCATGTGAAGCAATTGAAAATACTCTGGCTTGGGTTAGGCATATTTTAGTCCTCAGACTGACATTTTTGCTCTTGGACACTTTAAAGAGGTCTTGTGCAGCAGATTTACCTAATGTAATACATTGTTTGAGTTCTCAACTGCCTGCTTCCATAAATGTTGATGGTTGATCCGAGCAAAATGAAGTCTTTGACAATTTTAATCTTTTCTCCATTTATCATGATGTTTTTTATTAGTACAGTGGTGAGGACTTTGGTTTTCTTTACAGTGAGGTGCAACCCATACCGAAGGCTGTAGTCGTTGAACTACATCAGTAAGTATTTTAAGTCCTCTTCATTTTAAGCAAGCAAGATTGTATCATTTGCATATTGCAGATTGTTAATGAGTCTTCCTCCAATCCTGATGCCCGTTTTTCTTCATATAACCCAACTTCTCAGATTATTTGCTCAGCATACAGATTAAATAAGTATGGTGAAAGAATACAACCCTGACACACACCTTTCCTAATTTTAAACCATTCAGTGTTCCCTTGATCTGTTCAAACAACTGTCTGTTAGTCTATTCATTCTCTATAATGTTGTCCATAGCTTGTCATGATCCACACAATCAAAAGTCTTTGCATAGCCAATAAAGCACAGATAAACATCTTTCTAGCATTCTCTGCTTTCAGCCAAGATCCATCTGACATAGGCAATGCTATCCCTCATTCCACATCCTCATCTCAATCTGGCTTGAACTTCTGGCACTTTCTGTTAATGTACGTTGTAGCCGTTTTTACCTTTTACATGCATGCAATATTAATGATACTATCCAATGATTTCCACATTTCATTGATTCACCTCTCTTTGGAATGGGCACAAATATGGATTTCTTCCAATCAGTTGGCCCGGTAGCTGTCTTCCAAATTTCTTGGCATAGGTGAGTGAGTGCCCCCAATGCCACATCAGTTTGTTGAAATATTTCCATTTGTATTTAATCAATTTCAGGTGCCTTGTTCTTTGCCAATGCCTTCAATGCACCTTGGACTTCTTCATTCAGGATTGTTGGCTCTTGATCACATGCTACCTCTTGAAATAGTTGAACACCAGCAATTTCCTTTTGGTATTGTATTCCTTCCATCTTCTTTCAGTGCTTTCTGTATCATTCAACAATTTGCCCATTTGTTGTTGTTATTAAGTGCCATTGAGTCAGTTCTGACCCACGGAGACCCTGAATAGGGTTTCTGAGGAGCAGCTGATGAACTTGAATTGCCGATCTTGTGGTTCAAACTGACTTTGCAGTCCAGCACATTAACCCACAGTGCCACACAGAATCCTTCAATATTTCAAGTAGAGACTTGAATTTTTCTTCAGTTCCCTCAGCTTGAGAAATGCTGAGCATGTTCTTCCCTGTTGGTTTTCTAACTCCAGGTCTTTGCCCATTTCGTTATAATATTTGAGTTTGTTTTCTTGAGCGGTCCTTTGAAATTTTCTATTCAGCTCTTTTACCGTCTCATTTCTTCCATTTGTTTTAGCATTCTACACTGGTGAGTAACATCTGGTATCCTGAAAGTTCATAAGTAGCCAGCCAAAGTGCAACTATTGGTCTTTCCAAGTGTGGAAGAAAGAAGAGTGATAAGAATCGAAGAGACTTGGAATCAATTAGCCCAGTAGACTAATGGAACATGTAAACATCAGTCTCCATGACTCTGAGACCAGAAGAACTAGATGGTGCCTGGTTACCACTACCAAATGCTCTGAAAAGGATCACATTAGAGGAGCCCAGATAGAGTTGGAGAAAATGTGGAACAAAACACATTTTTTTTTTTTTAATAAGAAGACTGGATTTACTGGTCAGAAATAGACTGGAGGAACCTGAGACTATGACCCCTGACCACCTTTCAGGCTTGTAAAGGAACTCACCCTCATGGTTATGTTTTCAGCCAAGCAGTAGGTAGATATATAGGGTATAGGGGGACAACAACACTAGTAATGTATGCTCACCATGGAATGGTGAGTCCTCAACATTTTCCTAAGGGAAATGGGTAGAATGGAAATAGGAACCATAGGGAGCAGTGGGATAACTGTTGTTGCATGGAGGGGATTGCAATCATTGAGATGAAACAAGGTGTATGATTTGTTGAATGTAAAATTGAGGATCTTATCTGTAAATCTTCACTCCATTCACAATAAACTTTTTTTTTTTTAAATCCTTTTCTACTGAAATCCTCCTGAAGAGGTTTCTACAACTTACAAATAAAAATGATTCATTAATTCAACTGTTAGTCTCTACTCAGATGGAGCAAAAGAGAATGAAGGTAATCAAAGGCTCAAAGAAGAAACTAGTTCATAGGACAAATAGCCCACATGAGTCACAACCTTTTATAATCTGTGACCAGATTTTTAAATCTGTGACCAGAATTTGATGGTGCCCAGATATCACTACCTATTATTTCAACCAGGGACATAATATGAGGTCCTGGATAAAACGGGGAGAAAAAATGTAAAATAAAATTCAAATTCCAGACCAATCAAGACTAGAGGAATCCCTGAATCTATCATCCTAACATAGCCCTTGAACTTAGATTAGAAGCTATTTCTGTAGATCACCATTCAGCCAAATAATAGACTGCATACATGAAAGGAAAGAGAAAGAAACCAAAAAGGCTACTACAATAAACCGACAAAATAGAAATGCAAGCAGTACTAAAGGAAAAAGACAAAGAAAGCTTAAGACACACAAAAAACTAATTACAATACAGCAGAAGTAAGTCATTTTTTATCAGTAATTACAGTGAATGTAAATGGACCAAATACTCCAGTAGAAAAGCAGAAAGTGGTTAAATGAATTTAAAAACATTATACAATTATATGCTGTTTACAAGAGACACACCTAAAGCCCAAGGACACAAATAGGTTGAAAGTTACAGGATGGAGAAAATATTCCATGAAAATAATAATGAAAAAACACTGGAGTAGTAATCTTTTTTTTTTTTTTTTTTTTTAATGAATGAAGACTGAGAAAACAGATCATCAGTTCCACATTCAACAAATCATACACTTTGTGTCATTACAATGATTGCATTTCCTTCTATGTACCTTCAGTTAACAATTGAATAATGAGTAAGAAAGACTGAAGAAGAATTGATGCATTTGAGTTATGGTGTTGAAGAAGAATACTAAAAGTACCATAGAGTTCTAGAAGAACAAACAAATTTGTGTTGGATGAAGTGCAGTCAGAATTTTCCTTAGAAACCAGGATGGCAAGACTTCGTCTCTCATATTTCTGACATATTATTAGGAGGGACCAGTTCCTGGAGAAGGATATCATGCTTGATAAAGTGGAGAGTTAGTGAAAAAAAAAGGGAGACCTCCCAAAAAAAGATGGATTGCCACAGTGGCTCAAGTATAACAGCAATTGTGAGGATGGTACAACTCTGGGCAGTGCTTTGTTTTGTTGTACATAAGCTCGCTATGTGTTGGAACCAACTCAATGGTACCTAAGAACAACAACAAAAACCTCTATTCTCTTTAACTCTTGCACTCCTCCCTGTGTCTTCCACTACCTTCACCTTTCCTAAGCAACCTCCTTCTTGTTGTATATTGCCTTCTCCATCACCTAAGTTAATATGTGTCTATGCTCTACCCCATGAACAATTTTCCCTTCCCTCCTATCCCTGGGAACCATCATAGAATGTTTCTTATAGCAAGAAAAGTAGTGATATTAATATCAAGCAAAGTAAAGACAGAATCAAGAAGATTTAACAATCATAAACATATATGCACCCAACATCAGGGCACCTAAATATATAAAACAGAAGGGAGAAAAAGATGTACTATAATAATAGTTGGAGAATGCAATACACCACTATCAATATTAGACAGATCATCTGGAAAAAAGATCAACAAGCAGAGGACCTGTATGGCATTAGGAACTAACTAGATTTAATAGACAGACAGACATAGAACTCTCTACCCCAAAACAATAAACAATACAATATACATTCTACTCAGTGTGCAAGGATCATTCTCCAGGATAGATCACATCTTAAGTGACAAAGGAAGTCCTAATAATTGAAATCATGCAAAGTATTTTCTCTGACTACAACAAAGTGTAGCTAGACATCAAGGACAGAAAAAAAAATAACACCTGGAAAACACACAAACATATGGAAATTAAACAACATACTATTAAACTACCAATGGATCATAAAAGAAATCATAAATGTATTAGAGTCAAATTCAAATTTAGATACAACACACCAAAACTTACAGGATGTTGCAAAATCAGTATTCAGAGGGGAACTTACAGCAACAAATGGCTGCATAAAAGAAGAAAAAATATATCACATTAGCAGCCTAACTTAATAACTCCAGGAATTAGATAGAGAAGAGCAAACTATGACTAAATCTACCAGAAAAAAGGAAATAATAAATATCAGAGTATAAATACATGAAATTGAAAACAGAAAAATAGAGAGGATCAATAAAACCAGTACCTGGTTCTTTGAAAAGATCAATAAAATTAACAATTCTTTAGCTAGATTGACAACAACAATCAGAGAAAAGATGCAAGTAACTAAAATAAAAGGGACATTACAGCTAATCCAATATAAATAATTATGACAGAATGTCATAATATGGAAAAAACTGGGTAAACTAGATGAAATGGATAAATTCTTAAAAGCACGTAATCTACACAAACTGACTCAAGAGGAAATAGAAAATCTCAACAGACTCATATAAGTGAAGAGATTAAACCAATGATCAACAAAAAAAAAGTCTGAAACAGTTGGCTTCACTTGGGAATTCTCCCTAACATTTAGAGGAGAATTGACACCAATACTGTTTAAACTCTACAAAATATAAAGAAGGAAGGAATGCTCCCTAATGTATTCTATGAAGCAAACAACCCTAATACCCAAAAGAGAAAATCATAAGAAAAAAACCCACTACAAGCCAATATCTCTTATGCATGTTGTTGTTGTTGTCAGGTGCCATCGATTCGGAACCGACTCATAGCGACCCCATGCACAGCAGAACGAAACAATGTCCGATCCTGGGCCAACCTCACTACCGCCGCCACAC